>NC_034605.1:382198-388502 GCF_900095145.1 Mus pahari | reverse complement strand
TGTCTCTTATAAACGATGTATTAATTTGAAGTTTTAAATTTTTCTCATCTTTAAATTCTCAAATGTGCTCTCTCTCTCTCTCTCTCTCTCTCTCTCTCTGTGTGTGTGTGTGTGTGTGTGTGTGTGTGTGTGTGTGTGTGTGTGTTTAGGCCAGAGGTCACCCTCTGGGTTATTCCTCAGACCTAGAGCTCACTGATAATGCTAGGCTGGTATACAGTGAGTGCCATGGACCCTCACTTCCTGCCTCCCTGGCATAACACGTCAAGCACCTTGCTAACAGAACTATAGCCCTAGCCCCTAGATCCTAGTGTTGTAACTTAATTATCATGAGTCAGTTTTCTCAGTCACTAGAAACGTGATTTTAGATGAGATGCAGTTATTGAAGAAGGTTCATTTTGTTTGTTTTCATTTTTAATACTATTTTTTTTGGGGGGGGGCGCTGGCTGCAGAGCCTGTGTGGAGGTCAGAGAACACCTTTCAGGGGTCAGCCCGTTCTGGGTTCTGGGGTCAAACTCAAGTCATCAGACAGAAGGCGCCTTTACCCTCTGAGCATCTGAGGTTCTTTCACAGGAAGTTCTCTTACTTTTCTGAGACGTTTTCCGATTGTTGTTGTTTAAGGTTTCTTTTCTATTTTTTGAATGTTGGTGTTTTGTCTGGGTACCATGTCTGTGAGATGCCCATGGAGAGCTGAAGAGGTTGTTGGACAGGAGTTACCGATGGCTGTGAGCCATTATGTGGGTGCTGGGGATCCGGGCAGCCAGCGCCCCAGACCCCTTTGCAACCTTGTTCTCTTTTCCCAGTCCTTTCCTTTCCTTCCTCTTTACTGGGTCCACACATACTTTGCCCCTGCCTATCACAGGGAGAGGTTAGGTTGTTTTTTGCTTTTTGGTTTTTGTTTTTTTTCAGTTTTGAAATAACTTTTGTATTTTTATTCATTTTATTTTCCTGGCAGTCTTCATCCAATCATTTGTCTGTTTCTAGTCAGAATTTTCTTTTTCTTTCTTTCTTTCTTTCTTTCTTTCTTTCTTTCTTTCTTTCTTTCTTTCTTTCTTTCTAAAAGATTTTAGTCATTTTATGTTTGTACACTGTCATTGTCTTCAGACCCACCAGAAGAGGCCACCAGATCCCATTACAGATGGTTGTGAACCACCATGTGGTTGCTGGGATTTGAACTCAGGACCTCTGGAAGAATAGTCTGTGCTCTTAACCTCTGAGCCATCTCTCCAGCCCCTCTAGTCAGAATTTTAAATTTCTAGATTACTGTGATTATATTTTTCATTTCTTTTTGGAGTTAATTTGCTTTGGGGCATTGCTCCCCCCTTCCCCTCCCCCTCTCCCTCCCGCCTCCTCCATGAGAGCTTTACTGAGTATTTTCACTGGCCAGAGACTCTGATCTCCCACTTCTGCATCCTGGGGATGGGAGGAGTTGCTAGCTCAGTTTCTTAGCTCACGAGTGTCCTCTTGTGTTGATGCAGTGAAGTGCAGTTTACGGAAGACATTGGCACCTTGTTTCTATAGGTTGCTGGTTCTATAGTTTTCTTAATGGTTTGATACTTCATTTCTATAGAATTTTTGCTCCAGCCATTTCTTTCTTCAGGCATTTTACCCTTATAAGGAAGGTGTCTTCTTGGAAGTGTCTTCCCAGCTTGCCTCTGTCCCCCCAGGAATCCTAAATCCTTTACTTATGGCTCCCGCAGTACTTACCGCAGACCTCAAATTGTCCATTCACTAAAAGAAGAAAGCCCTATGACTTGTGTCCGAGTGGATCTTAAAGACATTATTTAACACTTTTGTTTACTAGACATGGAGCCTGTCTAGTTTGCTTTCTGTTTCTGTGATAAAACACGTGACCCAAAGCAACTTTGTGTGTGTGTGTGGGGGGGGAGGGTTTATTTGGCTTACACTGTCTGATCACAGACCACTGTTGAACAAAGTCAGAGCAGGAAGGTTAAACAGGAATGTAGCAGCTGATGCTCTCATAGATCTGTCAGAAGTGTGTCTCTTACTGGACCCCAGATCCAATCCAGCTGACAAGCAAGCTTGGCCCCACAGACACCATGCCAAGTTCGAGCACTACGATTTGCTTCTTTGAAATTGGCCACATCGTGCAAATATAGGACTAAGGACTAAGGCCTTTACATCGGTCTGTCTGAGTTAACCTGTTAACTGTCTTCTCTGTTTGTGTGTAAGTGACCTGTCTCTTCACTTCCAGTGCATGCTGTAAGACTGGCTGGAAGAGAAACCCGACTTCAAGAACCTTTCTCAAATGACATCTACCAGATAGCTGAGGAAATTGTGGCTGCCCTGCTACCCATCATCCGTGACAAAGCTTTTGCATTTTTTGGCCACAGGTATTTAAATCTTGTAAGCAGCCTGAGTGAATCTTAGGGTAGGTGCTCAATGCTAAAGCGCTTGCCTATTGCACTTAGGGCCCTAGAAAGTTCCTACCACAAGTGGGCTTTTGTGCTTTTGAGACACAACTTTTCCTCCTATTTAAGCAGAACATTGTATAGTTATCGCCAACCACAGCTGTTACAGTTCTCCATTTGTTAGGAGATACACCTAAAAGGAAACTTCTATTTAAATTTTTTTCTATTAAAAATTTTCAAATTAAAATATGTATGGAAATAATATGTATTTACCAAGACCTAATTTCAGGCCACTTAGAACTACATGGCCACAATCTTGGACACATTTCTTAGGCCTTTGAATTAGCCGGAGGGAGTAGTTCTTATCTATGGAGATTAAATGACCAGTGACGGCAGGACTGGAGCGATGGTTCAGAGGTTAACAGTGTGCACTGCTCTTGATTAGGACCTGAGTTTGATTACCACCAACCACTTGCTCACATCTGCCTGTGACTCCAGCTCCTAGGGATCTGATGCCTCTGGTCTCCATAGGCAGCTGCACTCATGTGAACACACCCACACACAGACATGTATGCATACATATAATTAAAATCAGATAAAAATATTAAATTAATAGTGATCATAAAGAAACCAGCATATTTGGATAATAAAAGAATAATCTTTACACAGTGTACAATCACCTTATGCCAACAGAAATATAAATTAACTTCAAGACTCTCTCTCTCTCCCTTTCCCTCTCCCTCTCTCTCCCTTCTTCACCTTCTGCCCTCCCCCTCCTCCTCTCTCTCCCTCCTCCTCCCCNCTCCCCCCCCCCACTTACTAGCTCTGTCTCTGTCTCTGTCTCTGTCTCTCTCTCTGAGTATGTGTGATGTATGTGAGTGTATGTGTGCACACGCCTGAAATACATGGCAAAGTGGGGGATGACCATGGGTGTTGGCCCTTACTTTGTCAGCTAACTTTTGTTTAAGATGAGATTTCTCGATGGCCTGAGATTTTACCACGAAGGCCAAGCTAGCAGGACCATGATTTTTCCAGGGGTCCTCCTCTCTCTGTCCCTCGTTTTTCACTGTTGAGATTTGCTGAACTCAGCTTTTTACATTGGTTCTGGGGATTGGAACTCAGCTTCTCCTCACAAGTGTGAGGCAGGAGCATCACGGCCAGAACCACCGCTCAGGCTTGAAACACTTCTTACAAGCACCATCAGTAATATGCTTTCTGCAAACCAGATAACATCCGGTTTAGCTTCTGCCCACCCAACAATTACCGCTGTGTTTGTGATACCATGTTACCGTGAGTTTTTCCCAACGCTGTCTATCATGTTTGCCTCTTTCCTGGTGTAGTTTGGGATCCTACATTGCTTTTATTACTGCACTGCACCTAAAGGAGAAATACAAAATGGAGCCACTGCATATCTTTGTGTCCAGCGCCTCTGCCCCTCACGTAAGTTCTGGTTTTCCTGGGATGGGGAATGAAGAAGAGGGGAGCGGAGTACTAATGATTGGGCCGTTGCTCTCCTTTGGTCCGGGCTGGCAGGCGAGCAAACCTGGGCACTAGTCAACTCCCCTCAGGTCTTTCAACGTGTTTCTCTCCATCCCCCTCAAAATGAACTTCAGCCTTTTCCGTGGCTGTTTTCTCTTTGTCCCTGTCCCTCTGAGGTGATGCCGCCCCTCTGTGCTTTCTGTCCCCAGCACTTGCTTCTCCGTTCCATCTATACAGGCTGGGACTGACCGAGCATTCTAAATCAGGAGTGCCATTTGGGTGTCACTGCGAATCTAAGGTTGCTATGACATTTTCTTCACCCTCCTTGATTTAAGGAGGTGGCTTGAGGTTTTGGGTTATTGTGTTTCATGAACATTCAGCCTTGTGTTTGTTGGTGTTTCAAGTCAGTATCCCGGCCTCAAGTTCCTGATGTTAACAAATTGTCAGAAGAACAAATAAGAGATCACCTTCTGATTTTTGGAGGCACTCCCAAGCATCTCATCCAAGACCAGGATTTTCTGAGGCAATTCATTCCTTTGCTGAAGGCAGATGTTGACATTGTGAAAAAATTCATGTAAGTAACTGAGATGCATGCACATACACACTGTGTATGTCTGTCCCTGTGAATGTGTGTGTATGAGTGTGTGCGTCTGCATGTGTCTGTCTCTGTGAGTGTGTGTGTATCTCTCTGAGTGTGTCTGTGTGTATGTCTGTCCCTGTGAATGTGTGTGTATGAGTGTGTGCATCTGCGTGTGTCTGTCTCTGTGAGTGTGTGTGTATCTCTCTGAGTGTGTCTGTGTGTACATCTGTCTTTGTGAGTGTGTGTGTCTGTGTGTCTCTCTGTGAGCGGGTGTTGGTGTGTAAGTTGACACAGGCATCTTGAGAACTGAGATAATCTCATCCTTTCTCTGCCTCTCCATTCATCACCCATCCCTACTCCAAAGTTCTTCCCAACACCCTATGTGCTCCAGGTTCATCCCATTCTCTTTGTTTCTACCTGACTGATCTCCTCACCAAGGTAAGCTATTTTATGTTTCTGAGTTAGGCCAGAGTCAAGATTTAAGACCTATCCATTGAATGAATGACAGAGAGAAAGGGGGGAGGGAGAGAATACATTTTGAAGAGCTAATATGCAGTAACAATTTAAAAAACTCAGTTCGGCACCCATTAACATTCTAATAATAGTCTTCATAAGAATAGGGGCAAAATCCTTAAAATTCACATGGATGCATAAAAGACTAAATTGCTAAAGAAATTCTGAGAAAACCAACCAACAAACAAAACAAACAAAAAATAGTCAGGGTGGTGTCATTGTACCTGGTTTCGATCATGCTACAGACCCACAGGAAAGAAAGCAACACATGACCAGACATGCAGACCCCTGGAATGGGAGAGAGCACAGAAATGAGCCTTCACTGCTACGGGGGGGAGGGGGAGTCTGAGTTTTGACCAGTTGCATATCTATATGTGGATGAATGAAACTAGATCCTTCTTACATCCTTAAAAAGAAAAATCGAAACCTAGAATACCCAAGATACAATTTCCAAAACACAAGAAAATCAAGAAGAAGACCAACACGTGGATACTTCATTCCTCCCTAAAATAGGGAATAAATACCCATGGAAAGAGTTGCAGAGACAAAGTTTGGAGCTAAGACAAAGGATGGACCATCCAGAGACTGCCCCACCCAGGGGTCCATCCCATCATCAGCTATCAAACACAGACACTATTGCATATGCCAGCAAGATTTTGCTGAAAGGGCCCTGATATAGCTGTCTCTTGTGAGGCTATGCCAGTGCCTGGCAAATACAGAAGTGGATGCTCACAGTCATCTATAGGATGGAACACAGGGCCCCCAATGGAGGAGCTAGAGAAAGTACCCAAGGAGCTGAAGGGGGCTGCAACCCTATAGGTAGAACAACAATATGAACTAACCAGTACACCCAGAGCTTGTGTCTCTAGCTGCATATGTAGCAGAAGATGGCCTAGTCAGTCATCATTGGGAAGAGAGGCCCCTTGGTCTTGCAAACTTTATATGACCCAGCACAGGGGAATGCCAGGACCAAGAAGTGGGAATGGGTGGGTGGGGGAGCAGGGGTGGGGGTGGGGGTATAGAGAACTTTCGGGATAGCATTTGAAATGTTAATAAAGAAAATATCTAATACAAAATTAAAAAAATAAGCTTTAGGAATTGAAGCAGTAGCATACTGGCTTAAAAAGAGACACACCAACCAATGTATAGCATTAGAGAGCCGACATATAAATCCATATATTTATGCCAAGTGTCAAAATGTATTGCCATGAATATGCTGTGGGGAAAGGACATTCTCTTTAGCACATTTTTTTTTTTATTTATTCACCGTGTGTGGGTGAATGTGTGTGCATGCTAAAGTGCGCATGCGGAGGTTCACCTGTGTGTGGGTGAATGTGTGTGCATGCTAAAGTGCGCATGCGGA
>NC_034605.1:377228-382103 GCF_900095145.1 Mus pahari | reverse complement strand
TGTGGGTGAATGTGTGTGCATGCTAAAGTGCGCATGCGGAGGTTCACCTGTGTGTGGGTGAATGTGTGTGCATGCTAAAGTGCGCATGCGGAGGTCAGATGACAATTTTTGTGCCTTGGATCTTTCCCTCCACAGTGCGGGTCCCAGGAATTGAACTCAGGCAGTGAGGACTGGTGGTAAGCATCTTTGCCCACTGAGCCATCTTGCTGGCCCAGGACACAGCTTCTTTAATTAATAAACAGTTTTAGAAAAGCGATATCCATTGTAAAAGAAGAAAATTGGAATTTTACTTCACACATACATTATACAATAATATATGTGTGCATGTGTTTATATGTGTACAAAAATCAATTCAAAATGAATTAAAAGGCAACTGCAGAAACAAGATATCCAATATAATAAAACTTCTGGAAGAAAACACACAGAAAAATTTTATGATGCTATTTTAGGTGATGACTTTTTTTTAAAAACTATGATCCTGAAACACAGCAAAGGAAATGGGTCAACAGTGAGGCCTGTAGACTTGGAGAAAATATTTACAAATTATTTCTGATAACAGTAAATGTGAACCACTGCCTCCCATGTGTGGAATCTGTGAACATCAACATACAGACCCAGAGTCCAGTGGAGCTTACTATTTGACTATTGACAGGAGATGCTAGGCAGAGCAGAGTTAGAGTTGACAAGAAGAATACAGTTTGGAGATCCACTGAACACCATGGGGATTGTGGTTACCCAAGTAGCAGCTTTTAAATGTCCACACCATCAAAAGGAACAAGAAGGGAGATGCCATATAGCTTGGTTTAGTGGCTTTAATCCACATAGTTGTCAAAACATCACATACACAATTATAACTGTCAACTTAAAAGTTTTGTTGATTTGGTGGGAGGGAACCCAGGGCTCTGTTCAGCCTAAGCAAGCATTCTGCCCCTGGGATGCTCTCCAGCCCTTGCAGTTTTTGAAATATGATCCCATTATATAGCCCAGGTTACCAGTGGATTTATTCTGTAGGCAAGATGGGTCTTGAACTTGCTATCCTCTTGCGTCAGCATCCTGGTCCCTGGGATTATGTCCATGTTTTACTATGCCCATTAACATCACTATGTACATTCAGTGAGATGGTGTGCGAGAAGGCTTGTCATGATCAAGGTGTGCTCAGTGGATAAACATGTCTTCCCCAGAGTCCATCCTTTATGATTAATACTTTCTGTCTGTGTGTTTAGTAGATATGAGACTCTGATCATGTGTATTTAATCATCTATGCAGTAAAACATTAGTAACAGCTCATGGGGTTGTGGTGACTGAATGACGTCATGCTCCAGCTTAGCCCATTTCCCGCCTGAAGTCACTTTAAGCATTTACTTTATGTGCACAAGTGTTTTGCCTGCATGTGTGGATGTGTACCATGTTCATGACATGCCTGAGGGTCCCTCTCAGCTCTCCCTGTGTGAAGTTCCAGCTTCTGTCTGCTACGGATTCCATACTTACTGACCTCTTGCTGTTGTTTACAGATGTGTCCCAACCTCTGAAACATTCTGTCTTGTCTTTGTAAGGTTTCCTTGCCTAGGTCACTTCTAATGATCATTTCCAAGTTCCCTGGTTCTTTCTCCAGCTGGGTCAAGTCTCCTGTGACAAGGCTATCCTCTATTTCTTACATTTGTGGTTGTGAGTCTCACCTTTAACAGTGGGGCCATCTCTCCAGCCCTCATTCTCTATTTCTGGAAGGTCCATGCAAACTCTAGCGCTTAGCTCATGACAGGAAAACAGCCTGGGCCGAGTGAACCTCAGGTGGGTTCCACTGGAGAGAGGCAGCCCCTGGGCCTGTCTTTCTTGTCGGACCTAGTGGAAGAAAGGGTAAGGAGCAAGCTCTGCCCTGCTTCATTTCAGTGAACTCAGGAAGAGGAAAAGACTCTGGGATGTTAAAGATGAAAACTCCTAACAAGCTCTTTTGTGTTTACAGCTTTGACAAACCCTCCAAAGCTCTTCTTTCTCGGGACATAACGTGCTTTATTGGATCTGAAGATGTAATAAAGGATATAGAAGGTGAAACCATTTTTTATAATTCAGGGGAATTTAATTGAAATATATGTGTTGGACGGGTCTGAGCAAATACCAACTAGTAGTCACTGAAACAGATAGGAAGTCAGCCCAAGTCTTACTGGCTAGAGACAAAGACATGTTGGTCTCCTGTACAATGAGGATCCAGGTCACACCACCGAATACTGATAGGTTTTCAAGTGATTAAAAATACAAGATGCACAGAACCCTAGACCCTGGATGTAACTCAATCATTGAGAGTCGGCTCTCAGTGAACTACTTCACCAGGTGCTATTATTACCTGGAAGCAGGTTTTCTGTCGTCTTTGGCCGATGCTGTTAATTACTGAATAACATGTTGTGTGCTTCTCAGGCTGGAAAGACATAACCAGTGGGAATTTTGATGTCCACAAGCTGCCAGGTGACCACTTTTACCTGATGGAGCCGGACAACGAGGACTTTATCAAGAACTACATAGCCAAGTGTTTAGAGCTCTCCTCACTTGACTGCTTCTAGATGAGTTTTCTCTGGGGTTGTGAATATGCAAACTGATCACAAGCTGTTCCTCCAGGTCCAGCTTTTAGTTCTTAGAGGTCGGAAAGATGCATATTAATGAATTTCTTTGTGGAACATTTATCTTCTGGGGAAAGGATACGGCTGAAGTGGAGCAGAGGCACTATTGGGAGGTGACAGCTGCAGAGGGAAAAGGGGTGGGTTTTCTTTGGGGGACAATGCTACCAGTAGGTTACCCAGACTCCAGTAAATGACACCACACCTTGTAGCACACTCAGGCAGCTCTAATTGGACTCCGTGGGAAGCTGGGAGGCGGGGCCATCCATCACAGGGGTTGGAAAGGCAAGCGGGAGGTGGGTATGATCAAAACGCACTGTTTACACTTAGGGAATATTCAAAGAATAAATAAAAATATTGCTAAAGAAAGAAAACGTCTAGTAGAATTCTTCAGTATTTCATTAGAATCTAATTTGATTGCCATTTTATCAGCAAAGTGCCTCCAAACAGAGTTATACCTGCAGCCTCTAGAAGAATTTTAGTGGCAAGAGTGATTGACAGAGAGAAATCATGACTTCTCTTATACTACACTGTGGCCCAAAGTTTATCTTTAGAAATATACATTAGATCTATTTCATCAGAAGGAGCAATTGCTGGTTTATCAAAACACAGGCCCTTAGGGGTGACTGTTCACGGTGACAGGAAGACCTTCGTGATTGGCCGGAACTCAAAGCTCTTCCATGAGTAGCCAAGTCAAAGCCAGGTTAGGTAACTTTTCCATATCAACTAGCAGCCTGGAGCCACGTCTGCCTGTCACTCCATAGTGCCCACGTATGTGGGAGCCTGAAGCTATGTGGTGCAGCAAGGAACTCATCGATGCATTTGATCTCTGTACCTTTCCCTTCAGTTTTAGGGTTTTCTGTGTTTTTGAGATAGGGGCTCACCATGTAGCCCAGGCTGTCCTAACTCGTGACCCTTCTGGCTCCTTTTCCTGAAGCACTGGGAAAGTGTCTGACCTCTGTTAGTTCTGAATAAACTTCTTTGATTGGCCCAGTAGCACTAACTCATTGTAGAGTAACAGATAAAGTCAAGAAAAGTGCTGGGGCTGGGCAGATGGCCCAGTCAGTAAAAAGCTTGCCTTATACACATAAAGACTTGAGTTCAAGCCCCAGGTCTCACATAACATGTCTGGAATGCTGGGCCACCTCTGTAATCTCAGTGCTGGAGAGGAAGAGATAAGACGACACCTGGGCCAGTCAGTCCAGCATGCTTGTTGAGCTCCAAGCCAATGAGAGACCTTGCCTCACAGGAAGTAAATAGCGTACCTGGGAAAAAATGCCCCAGGCTGTCCTCTGGCCTCCACATACGTGCATACACATGCTCAACACACACATAGATAAATTCACACACAGACATAAATGCAAAAAAGAAGCGCATTTATTAAAGCACATATGCATACTATGAAACAATATTTGGAAAGGAGCTTTTTAAAGTCACCTTGCTCAAGTGAGTAAAAGCAGGTAGCCATGCTGACATAGTCCTAAGTATCATAACTCATGCTAATAGAAAAAAAATCCATGATTTTGTTTAGAGAATTACTAATGCATATGAAGGCTTCCAAAGGAGATCTGATCCCTCCGTCACATTCTAAATTCCGTATTTCTCAATCAGCTCTCTCGCTTTAGAAATATAGGCACACATGGCATCTTCCTTCGACAACCCTAGAGAGACACAGACGTTATCTCACCAAGCGGTGTGGGAAGAAGCGAAGAAGTTTTGTTTTAACCTTGTTTAAGAGTCACAAACCTTTTTGGAGGTTCCAAGCTTCCCATTTCGCCTTACCCTTTAGATCTAACATTGCTGGACATGCTGGGAAGAAAAGGGGAGAGTTACAGGGTTACTTTCCACTTCTATGAAGAGCTTGCAAACCAGAATATCTGTCTGAAACAAAGATCGAGTACCACCAATGTTGATGTCTCCGATGACAGACTGCTTGTAGAGCCCGTAGAGTTCCTTGAGTTCTTCATCTTCCGGTCTGCTTTTCAGTTTCCTCACGTCTTGTGCGGCCTGGTCAAAATCAGCCTAGTGTAGAAGACAGCAAGGACATGTCAAAGGCACACGTGTGGTGCACATACACACCTGCAAGCAAGGTTCACACATAAAATCTAATTTTTTTTTAAATTATAAGTTTCATGTCAACTGATTTCCAGGAAAATGAAGTTGTTTATCTTACTTTGGGTTGATTAGAAAACGTGTCTCATCCTGAACCATTTTTTTTTGGTAATTTCCCCTCTCCTCTCCTCCCCTCCCCTCCCCTCCCCTCCCCTCC
>NC_034605.1:375734-377109 GCF_900095145.1 Mus pahari | reverse complement strand
CCTCCTCTCCCTTCCCCTCCTCTCCCTTCTCTATAACAAATGCTGGAGAGAAATCACTTTACAGAGAAGCCATTGTCCTGACAACAGAGGTGGGAGTGGGACTGGCTACAGGAAAGGTATGGGAAGGAGCCTGCCTCAGAAGTCATGCTTGCAGTGAATCTTGGGTAAGGGTATGCAGACATCCAGTGTGCAGCATGGATTGGAAAAGCTGCTCCTGACAATCTGGATGGAACTCACTAGGGCTGAACATAAAGGCTGGGTCGAATTCCATCGTGTGTTCCCCGAGATACCCAGACTAAAGGGCAGGCGTAAATTAATTTATGTTACTACCTTAATTTATGTAATTACCTCACATTCACCTTTGTATCTACTGTCAAGCCCTTGTCTGCTGACCCAGGGCAGGAGCCAAGTCAGAGACCCTTAGGTACATACTTGGTGATCGGATCAGAGAGTTACCACAGTTGAAACGTCTTTACAGGTGTGGCAGTTGACAGTGACTCTCAAAGCATTCTGGGCCAAAGGAATGCCACCTTCCCTACATTCCTGCGCTCTGGGAGCTGCGCTCTATGGCAGGTGATTCTGTCTCTGCTGAGTAAGATTACAGAGTCTTTGTTGGGTGTGATCTTCATCTGCCCCGGGGACGTTCACAAGTGTGCTTTAAGGCCCTCCTGTTCCCATCCTGTGTCGGGAATGACATTCACAATGAGCACAGGACACCATATCAAAGGATCACACGGGACTTCTGGACACTTCTGATCAAATCTCTCCCTTCCGAAGACAGCCCCTGAAGGTGACTCATAGTTTACTTATGTCACCTCCTGTAGAAAGTGAGGAGAGCGGTCAGCCTGCATATGAGCTTCAGAAAGCCTTTGAGCAGCTCTCCCTTGCTGAAAACTGAACTAGGAAGATACAGTCCTCAGTAAAGGTACTTAAGTTTTTGAATCACACACACACTGTGTGTGTGCATGTGTGTGCATGTGTGTGTATGTGCATGTATATCTGTGTGTCTTCTGCTTATAAAATCATCTCCCCACACACACCACTATTCTTGTTTGGTTGGCTGGTAGGTTTTTCAAGGTAGGGTTTCTCTGTTTAGCTCTGGCTGTCCTGTAACTCGATCTATAGATCAGGCTGGCCTTGATCTCAGAGGTCCACCTGCCTCTGCCTCCCACGTGCTGGAATTAAAGGCATGTTCCCCTCCCCCATTTCTGTGGTGTTTGGGGTCAAGGCCAGGGTTTCCTGAAAACATTCTACCACTGCTGCATCTCCAGGCCAGGAGAGATACATCCCCAGCCCCAGCTTCAGCCCAGCCCAGCCCCAGCCCCAGCCCCAGCCCCAGCCCCAGCCCCAGCCCCAGCCCCAGCCCCAGCCCCAG
>NC_034605.1:371702-375604 GCF_900095145.1 Mus pahari | reverse complement strand
CCCCAGCCCCAGCCCCAGCCCCAGCCCCAGCCCCCTGATTCAGCTTCACCATCTAGGAAGGAAATGAGTCTAAGTGAAATGTCTGTCAGTCAGGTGTGAAAGTACACACCTGCAATATTAACACTAGAGAAGCTGAGGCAGTAGGATCTGCTCAAGTTGGAGGCTAGACTGGGCTACACGGCAAGATTCTTTTTTGAAAAATTAACACCCCCCCCCCACAAAACAAAGGACCTGTGTTATAATTTATAAATAAAATTGGGAGATTGTAACTAATTCTATCTATGTTTTCACTTCCAGAACAATCTGCCAACATTTATACCAGCATTAAAAAAAAAAAAAAGAACAAGCCCTCACTCTCGTTTCCACTAGCAAGCCATTAACAGCACCCAGAAGGTACATGTCTATCCTAATGCCATTTCCATTCTGAAGAGAAAAGGTATTTGAATACCCTAGCCAGCACTACCTGCTGGCTTTCCAATACGTTTTTTTTTTTTTTACTTTTATTATAATTTTAAACTTTGATTTTTGATTTCATTTTAGACCCAGGAACAGGATATCAAACTACATCTTCAGTATCTACAGGGTTCCCATGGTTATGGTGTTTGTAACAAGTACTTACTAGTTCTCTCAGTGTGTAGATAAACTACCAGTATATGTGTGAGTGTGTGTGTGTGTGTGTGTGTGTGTGCATCAGTGTCTATGAGTCAATGTGAGTCTGTGTGTGAACATGAGTGTGTGAGAGTGTATATGTCAGTGTGCATGAGTCTGTGTGAGGGTGTGTGTGTATGTGTGTGAGCATGAGTGTGTGTGTGTGTGAGAGAGAGCATGAGTGTGTTAGGATTTGCATATGTTGTCTTGTCTATCCTGGAACATCACACTTAAATGATCACCCTACGTTTCTATTGAACCCAGGGACTCCCAAACGCTAAGATACCTGCAGACTGATCCGCACATGCCTCATCCCTTCTCTTACATGGGTTTCTAACCTGCCTCTATCTTTCTCTTCTGCTTGAAGTACTTTGTGGTTTTCTGAAACAGGGTCTCATGTAGCACAGTGCTGTGTCCAGTCTGCCACCTCGCCAAGGATGGCCTAGGACTCCTGATTCTCCTGTCTCCAAGTCCTGAGTGCAGGGATGACAGGTGTGTACTGTCACACCTGGCTTGAACTAACACTCCCCACATCTAGAATATATTGTATGTTTTGTTATATCATTACATTGGTAAGAATTTCAAATTGAAATAATACACATATGTTTTAAGAACATATAACATGTAATAATTTATTCTTTAAGCATAAACAGTTTCAGTGACTGCAATTCCAGTTTTCTTTGATCATACTGATATCAAGCAAGTATTTTTTAAAACTAGAATCTTTTTTTTATCAAAATGAACGTTTTTAATCACAGCAATAATAGATTTTGTTTGTTTGTTTGTTTGTTTGTTTTTCTGAGACAGGGTTTCTCTGTATAGCCCTGGCTGTCCTGGAACTCACTTTGTAGACCAGGCTGGCCTCGAACTCAGAAATCCGCCNCGAGTGCTGGGATTAAAGGCATGTGCTACCACGCCCGGCAGCAATAATAGATTTAATGTGTTCAACACTGATAGTAATAAAAACCAACACCCTGTGTCCATTTTAATTATTGAACTAAGGCTAGCCTTCAATGCTGCCCTACTGTCAGAGTGGTTTTTCATATGCCTTAGTTCATTGTCCCCTTGTGATGTTCTTTAACTTTTTAAATCCTAATGATCCCCTTCTCCAATGCTGCTTTAAATGCTGCCTGTGGAGGTAGCTCATTTAACTGCCTCTCTCCTCTTCTATTTACTCTACGTTTATTACGGCATATGTGCAGGTGCACATGTACCATGGCATGCATTTGAAGGTCAAGGAACAATTGCAAGGGACACTTCTCTCTTTCTACCGTGTGAATTCTGAAGGTTCTGATCACCAGGCTTGCCAACAGGTAGAACACATGCACACACACACACACACACACACACACACACACACACACACACAGTAACATATCCAGACTACGAGGGAGATGGAGTTTGTCATTCATCTATGACAGCATCTTGCCTGAAGAAATAAAGTTCTCTATGTTTGTAATATAAAAGGTTATGCATTAGAAATGTGTATCTTAAGCCCAGTGGTGGTGGCATTTAGTCCTATCACTTTAGAGGCAGAATCAGGCAGATCTCTGGGAATTCGAGGCCAGCCAAGTCTACTGAGTTCCAGGACAGCCAGGAGCACTCAGAGAGACCCTGTCGCAGAGAGAGAGGGAGGGGGAGTGGAGGGAGAGCGAGAAGGAGCAAAAAGTGTATCTTGATTTAATGAGAAAATGCTAAGAAAACTCTTATACACAGAAATATGTCACAGGTGTATTGTGCGCACACACCTTTCATTATACACACATGGAAAAAGGGCCTATACATAAAAGCAACCTATATGTGTTTATCTGAGAAAAGGTCTTCCTGGTTTTTAATTCATATTTATTCTCTTTCCACTCTTAGCAATAAAACAGTAAAGTCAGAGCTTCATAGTCTAGCCCTGTTATTCAACAAAACACATCTATGAAAAATCTCCTGAGGTCCCAAGAGCAAGGGGACATGGAGACCCCAATATATGTCACCTGCTTCCTGGAGTTGTTAAGAGAGAGGTGAAAACCCCCCGCCCCCCCTCCGTCAGCCCCCAGGAGCTTGTCAATTTTTCAGATCTGGGTAATTCATCCCTGAGGGCCAAACAGGTTGCTATGGAGATCCTGGGTCCTTGTCAACAGATGGTGAGGTGCAATATACTGTGAAATAATACTGCTCTACACTGCTTAGGCAGGTGTGTGGGTCACTGCAGGGTCGCAGCAGAAGGCTCCTGGGGGTTACCTGCCCTGTCCCAGGGCTACCACGCCTCCTCTCACCCCATCAGAGCACTTCGGAGCATTGCTTTTGCATGGCCTTCCCAGATCTGGCTTACCTGCAAAGACATGATGATGAGACACGGAATGCTGTGGCTCTCCCAGCTCAGAGAGTCCCCAGGGCTTGGCCGCTTAAAGAGCAGTGCTCCTCCTCCGGTCTCTCCTATTGGTTGCTCTCTGGGCTTGGGAGACTCTAATTGGCCACAGGAGCGGGAGGGAGTATCTGGGAGGTAAATTGTACCGGCCCAGTGTCTCATTTAATCTCCTCTCTCCTCTTTTATATACGCCACTTTTACTAAGGCGTGCTTGCCGGTGCACGCATGCTTCCGCTGCCTCTCCTCAGTTGTGGCTGTTTCTTTCCCTTTTCCTTGCCTCTCCATTCTACCGCTGGGTGTAGCTGTGTTAACTATAGCACTGTATGTGCTGAAGTTCTTCAGAGTTGGTTCCTTAACCCAGAGAGAATACACATAACACCTGTTACCTGACCTCAGGGATGGCTGATAGCGTCTCCGGGGAATTCGGCATACAGGGAAGAGACGTGGTGCTGGTTCTGTGCTCACATGAGTATACACAAATGTTCTGAGCCTTACCAGGTGGCCTTTCGCTTTACTGATCTGATCTATGGAAGGGTGGCACTGCTACCCACTGTTGCCTGGGGATGGCCCAAGTGCTCAAGACACCTCCCATTCATATTGCTACCCTGGACACAGATGTTGCTATAGACCCTCCAACGGCACAGACTCGAAGCCTGTGCTTTGATTTGGCAGCTCGTCACTAAAGTCCATTCCCAGTTAACTGACTTTTAAATGTTGGACTGATCGTAGACATGCAGGAAAGGCCACATTGAAGTGGATATTTTGGACAATTACTATACACTAATTAAAAAACTAAAAATCGGGCTGGTGAGATGGCTCAGTGGGTAAGAGCACCCGACTGCTCTTCTGAAGGTCCGGAGTTCAAATCCCAGCAACCACATGGTGGCTCATAACCATC
>NC_034605.1:345092-371660 GCF_900095145.1 Mus pahari | reverse complement strand
AAAAAAAAAAACTAAAAATCATCGTTATTAACAATATGTTTGTAGACTCCACAAAATCACAATAGAATACAATGCTGGCCAAAGCTCAGAATTCCATGCAAAGCAAGGAGAAACTAGTGTTCATTTCTTGTACATTTTGTTGACAGACTGTATTGTCAGTTCTAATGCTAAGATTTCTGACCCAGACTCTTAAGCTAATGTTATATTGTTGTATCCTTTAAATCTAGCAGTTCAAGAATTAATACAAAAGAACACTTTTATAAACCTTCTAAGTTACTAAAATATTTTGAGAAATTTATAAAATTAGCTATGATCATAAATGGTACATTTATAAACTGTTTATTCACAAACATAACTTATTTATAATGTAAAATAAAAACTATCATTGAAAAATAGATTGACCATTTGGTGTATATATAGACTACCAAATGCATAGTAATTTAGGGAACTACGGGAGGCATATATTTGTAAAAAAAAATCTGAACATAAACTGAATTGATGTAAATAAAAATAAAATAAATAATAAACAAATAATAAATAATAAAAATAATAAAATAAAATTAAAAAACTGAATTGATGTAAAATAAGAGCTATAAGTGAAAAGTAAATTGACCATTTGGTATATATATATATATATATATATATATATATATATTATCAAATGCACAGTAATTTAGGGAACTATGGGAAGTATACGTTTGTAGAAAAAAATCTGAACATAAACTGAAGTTTGTGCTACACAAATGGAAAGAAATTACCTTTGAGATATATTCTTTTGGGTAACATTCTTGTGGAAATATAGCTAAATTTTCAAATAGAAAACAAGGCCCCAAATAGTAGAGGTTATATATAATTTGTATTGACTTAATTCTGCTACAGTTGTCACTGGGTCATGGCGGTTCCGTTCGTCAGACACATTCCATGCGGCAGGCACTGTGGTAAGCATCTTACACAGAATATTCTTCTAATCCTCAGAATAGGCGCTATTTTTATCATTTCATAGTTGGCTAATTAACTTGCCCGAGGCGTAGGGACACTATAGTTAGTGGTAAGATTAGGGTTTCAACATAGCAGCCTTGCTGCAGAGGCTTGTAATGTAAGAGCTGGAACTTTGGTGGGACAACACTCATAGCCATTACCCTTTTACTTCTTTATCTCGCCCCTCTTCTGCATTTTTCTGGTGTGTGTGTGTGTGTGTGTGTGTGTGTGTGTGTGTGTGTTTGCGCGCGCGCGGGCGCGCGAAGGCCCAGTTGGCAGCCTCCCATCTCATCTCCCAGGAGCCAGGATTTTATGTGAACCTTTAGCATTTCAATTCTACCATCCAGCACGCTTTTCCTGTAAGAACTACAATCTTTGACCACAAGCAACAGTGTTTGTTTTGTTTAAATGTTCAATAGGTGGTGAATAATGGAAATGTAGAAGCTAGGTCCTAAATGTTAGTCTAAAATGAGCAAGAGAAAAAGAGAAAGATAAAGAGAAGAACCTGAATCCTCCCAAATTCATAAGGACAGAAAGGACCCCCCCCAAAAAAAATTACTGTCAAGTAATTTTTAATCTTCAGTACGTTATCCCAGTATCTTACCAGTTGTCTGTAACTTTCCAGTGATTTTGTTTCATAACCTCTCTTACTTTTTGTCTCTGTTAGTCAGAAGGCACAACAGATATTGCCAGAGTACTCTTGAGTACTGCTGTGGAACTAAAAACAGCCCCTATTTTCCTTTCAAAGGGCCCAAGATTCTCCACATAAACTCTAAGTACATGCAACCCTATAACCCCTGCTTATTTGATTTTCGTGACGCAGGGACGCGTTCAGGGGAATGGGTGGCTATAAGGGCTGGAGGTTTTTTTTGTTTTTGTTTGTTTTTGTTTTTTCGAGACAGGGTTTCTCTGTGTAGCCCTGGCTGTCCTGGAACTCACTCTGTAGACCAGGCTGGCCTCGAACTCAGAAATTCGCCTGCCTCTGCCTCCCGAGTGCTGGGATTAAAGGCGTGCGCCACCCCGCCCGGCCAAAGGCTGGAGTTTTGCATCCCTAGAACGAAAAGAGACAGCGGGAAGAGTTCCAAGGCAGAAGCAACTGGGCTAAAAACAGAGAGCCAAAAAGAGAGAGAAACCTCTCACAGAACCGGGCTCCAGGAACCGCTTGGTGCTCCATCATCTTTGGACAACCAGTCAGAAGGGAGAGGCTGGTTACTACAGCAACCACAGACTCTCGCGAGACAGAGTACACGCATGCGCAGCGCTGTGCCAGGCTTGGGGATTTTACCGAGACCACTTTCGGTCGCCACTCTACGCCAGACGTCCGGGACTGGGAGTGACGTAATGCAGAGGCAGGTGGGCGGAGCTCGTGTTCTGCGTACGCTCGGTGCGAGCGCACGTGGAGCCGGCGCGGTGTTCCCGGTAGTGACCGAGTTGCTGTAGCGAAGCGATCCGTCACGTGGTCTCCGCGGGGCGCATCTGCACAGGTGGGCGCGTGCGTGCCTGTGGTCCGGGTCCCGGCCCGTGGGCACCCGGGTCACCGCGGGGTGGGGGTCATCCAGTGCCCGCTCTCCCTGAGGTTCCTCCCGGCTGGTCTCACAGTCGATCCCAGCCTCCGGGGGTTTCCTTCCGTCGCGTTGTGTGATGCGGGTACCCCTTCATCCCCCCGAGACCACGGGAGCTTCTCTGCTGCTGACAGCCTTCCCAGGGTCTCTTCCCAAATCAAGGTCTGTGTGACGCGTTTCTAATCGCACCGCCCTTCTGAAAGGCTCTCTAGAGTCACCATCTTGTCCTTACCCAGCATCTCCAACCCTGGTATCTCTGTTCGAGCAATACTTAACTTACTTTAATACTCTTCTGTAATCCCTCACTGCCCACTTCCTCCTTCCGCTATCTAAAGAATTCCTCCAAAGGAGGAATATTTTAGATTGCGGTTGTTAATGGTCGCTTCCTCCAGAGACTTCAACTAAGGCCTGTTTCTCAACGTACCTCTGGCTTTAGAGTGAGACGTTTTTATTACTCGCAGAAGCTTTTTGCTTTGCCCAGTGCCTAATGGCCAGCGATATCAAGGATAATTCATAATAATTTGATAGGAAAAAATGTGGTATGTAAATGCTCTACCGGGCACAGTGTACGTTGAATAAGGACATGAGAAACCAGAGGCCTCATTAAATAGCCAGAATAATATGGTGAATGAAAGGAGAAATGTTTGAAATGGGTGAGAAATGGGAGTGTAAAAAGGTCAACATTTTGAGTTTGTAGTTGATCCTGTAGGCAGTAGCACCTTTTAGACACAGTTGGCAAGATACTTGAGCAAGCTCTGTGAACCTGTTGTTACTATTCAGCATTTTAAAAATTCCGTATTGCATGGCGGTCACCTTATGTAGACTTGGCTTTTTTCATCTCCCCTTCCAGGTTCTTGTGAATCAGAGAAGTGCATCCCAATCTTGCAGACCCTTGGTTGCAGAGCATCTGTGAGTGGGACAGTAACTGACTTGCAGTTTGGCAGGCTTTGTGGTGGGACCATTTGCCCCTTGCTTCCTGGTCATTTTACTCAAAGCTGGTCACCTCGCTAGATTTGGACCTGTTCTTGAATCACTGAGCTTGTGGGGAGCATGCAGCTAATGGGGATCAATGGAAGCAGTTATTATGGAAGCAGCTATAGCCAGTGTCTGTAGCAGTGGTCAGCACTGACAGAATCAAGATTGCAGCTCTTACTGGGAGTGAGTCTGCAACACCATCTCCAAAGGCTGTGCAGTTTGGAAATGCCACCTGCCCCACACCTCCAAATGTTGGGCAGCTTTTTACCAGCACCTGAGGCACAGTGGAGTCCCAGAAATTCCAGCTCAGTAAGCTCTAGGGTGAGAGTCAGCCATCTGATGGTTCTTAAAAGCCACAGGTTGTTTCTAAGATGGAGCCACGATTAACAGAAGTCTTCAGAAAAAGTGGCTATGAGTTGTACAGTGAGTCTGCTTGCTAATCCACGCCAGGGAACTCTGTGTTAGGAACAAGATGTGTGGAGAAAGTGCCCTGAATTAGAGGAACCTCTAAGCAGGGGAGACTTATTTGAAGATTGTCAACTGGGTCTTCATAGTTCTCAGATGAACTCTAAGGAGACAACTGAGAGAAGTATACAGTTGCCTTTGGGAAGGATAAGCAGACTCTAAAAATGAATGAATGCCCGACAAGAAAGCAGTTAACATCCAAACTTGTCTGTAAGGTTAATATGATATAGTCACTAGGAAGAACAAATAAACCAGTGTTTTGTTTCTGATTTACTTTTGGAAGGAGTGCAGCCCATTTACTTCTCCCTAATGGATTACTCTGAATTTCATCGCATTTTTTTTCTTATTTCGCATTTTTTTTCTTATTTTTCATGAGATTGCCTGCCAAAGCAGTCATCTTTTAATCATGTGAGAGGGAAAATATGTGTCTGTGTGTTTCAAATGTTTTAGGAACTTGGGGATCATGAGAGGAGGGAGACTTTCAAAGTTTTAGCCATGGATATAGATTATTACTATTTGGTTCTTACAATCTAACCTGGTTCATTATGAACTTCAGAAACTATAGAAGGGTTAAGCTCTGTGTGGGCTGACACAGGGACTTCAGAGCCCACCAGCATCTGTGTCTAGAACACCTTCTGCCCACTGCAGTAACTCAGTAAATGTGATTATGAATGAATGAATAAATAAATAGCAAGATGTTTCAGAGGGCAGAGCCATTTACTACCAAGCCTGTGACTTGAGTTCATTCCCCCGAGACTCACATGGAGAAAACCATTTTAATAGAACTGTCCTCTGACCATGTGCCATGACCCCAAATCTAATAAATGTTTTTAACATTTTTAAAATAAACGAGTGGAATTCCAATTAGTTTGGAAGATGTTCACAAATCTGTAAGATTAACACCAGTCACTCTCACATTGCTGGTTGAGCATCATGAAAAAGTAGGGGGAATTAAAAGTCATCTTTGTGCCACAGAAGTTGTATGAATGGTTACCTAGTTGGGCCCATATTAGACTTGCTGTAGCATATCAGTTTGGAATAAAAAAACAAAACAACAGAGACTGGAGACTATAACCAAAATGTTCTCAAAACATGCATTGCTGACATGAGTTTCATCATTTTGCTTCTTTCCAAAGGGTTTTCAAGATGGCTGCAGCCCCTCAGGCACCAAAGAGGGGATCTATTCGGAAGACTAGACCTCTGGTTGTAAAAACATCACTGAACAACCCTTATGTTATTTCCTGGAGCACCTTGGAGAGAGAAGACATACACTTTATATTACAGACTCTCGAAGACAAGTTTAAATCGATTGGACTTCAGAAAATTGAAGATAAGAAGAAAAGGAAAAAAACAGCTCTTATGAAAAAGCAAAGTTGTGGGTCAGATGTTGGGATTAGTGAGGATCCAAAAGAGCCTGATGGGGATCTGCTGGTGTCAGGGTGGACACCTGTACACGTCAGAAGACAGCTGGTCATTGGTGTTAATGAAGTCACCAGAGCTCTGGAGAGGAATGAACTGCTCCTCGTTCTAGTGTGTAAGTCAGTCAAGCCTGCCATCATCACCTCACACTTGATTCAGCTGAGTCTAAGCAGAACTGTTCCTGCCTGTCAGGTACCTCAGCTCAGCGAGAGAATTGCTCCCGTCATTGGCTTAAAATGTGTGCTAGCCTTGGGTTTCAGAAAGAACACCAGAGACTTTGCTGATGAAGTAGGGGCCATCATTCCCAGGGTGCCCAGCTTAAATGTGCCATGGCTTCCAGACAGAACCCAAGATCCCACAGACATTTTAGAGACTGAACCCTTGGAAAGCCAGGACACAGAGATTTTGGACACTTCGTTTGATGACCTTACAAAGCTTAGTAAGAGGAAGCTTGCTGAAGGTGGACAAGCTTCAGCTGCAACACTACAACCCCTTAAAATAAAAAAGCTTATTCCCAACCCTAGTAAGATAAGAAAACCACCCAAAAGTAAAAAGTCTATTTCAAAGTAGTTTTGCATGACTTGTCACTTCATGTAAGGCGATGTCTAAATGAGCACTGAAACAAATAAAAACTTACATATACTCTTAGGATCCTGCACGGAGGTGTTTTTCTCTTTGGGTAGGACAGATGAAGTACAGAAAACACTCAAAACAATGGTTAACAAAACCAAGTTTATTAAGACTAATGTCCATGCGCATATAAATTCACTGCTTTAAAGGCTGGTACAATGCTTGCTTGCAAGAACATCAGTTTCCTACAGCACTTAACATTTCTCTACTGAACTTGGAAAATGGGCCACAGACATGGTCTAGCAAAGTGGGTGAAGCAACTGAAGAAGGTCCTCAGTTGCAACGGGGGGTGGGGGGGGTGGAGAGACACTAAATGCTAAGCAGTACACTGCCTTCAGAGCGGCATGTCATTTTTACTTTGTGTAATTTGGCTTTCTTTGTAGGTAAGCATCGAGGCAGGCTTGGGAGAAAGGCTTGACTGATACAGTAAAAAGCCTGATAAGGTTGTTTCATAGGAATTCCCTTTCTGCGCATCATTAGTTTCCTTGTAATATATAACATCTATCGAGAGTGCATTAGGGGCAGAGCTCTATGGCAGAAACGTGCTTACTAGCACATACCATCCCTGGCTTGATCCCCAGCACCACCCCCCCCCCAAAACAAAAACAAAAATCAAAGCAAACAAGACTAAAAACAAAACCTAAGCCAAAACTTACTACAGCAGTAACTTAGCTGACATGTGGCACAAGGACAGACAGACAGTGATGGGAGTGGAGCTGTCAGGACTTTACAAATCCACTCTGTCTGGAAGTCATTCTGGAATTTAGGAGGTGAGTGGGATAGCAAAACTTTTTCATTCCAAGTTTTGGATGAACTTATGGACTGTACCGCTTTGTGACAAATTTCCTGTTTTTGAAGGGAAGAAACCTTACAGCACAATTTGGATCTAGAGAGTATAGGGCAATGTAACTTAACTTGAGACTGTTGCTTTTTACATCTGGTTTTAACAGTTATTTTATATCCAAGCAGTTGCTCTGGCTACTAATTCTCTAAAATACCAACTGCTCATGTGCTTAACTTATGAAGACACCACCGTTAACTATTGGTGTATTTAAAGTTCTACAACAACTGCAATGTACAGTAAACAGATCTCTAAAAGAATGGTTTAACAGTTTCTTCATGAGGTAAATAATAAGCCCACGACAAAATTCTGACCTGAAAATTCAATTTGTATAAGACAATAATTGCCAAAGAGCTGTAGATCCAGATTGACTAACTCACTCACCTACTGCTTGACTTCCCACACAGTGCTGTAATAGGTAGTTTCATTTCCTGAAGGTGTTCTGTTAGAAATGCGACAGTTGGACATGTATACAGTGAGAACTCTGTCCTGTGTCCAGCACTGGTCCCACTTCTGCACCACTTGTGGGGCCCAGGTGCCCCCCTCTAGTGGTGGTATCAGGGATGGCACAATTTGTGGCCTATTTAGGACCTGTCCACAAGAGGCCAGAAAGCAAACATTTTAAACTTTGCAGGCAATACATACAGTCCAGTCTGTCACAACTACTTGATTTCCCTTTGTAGCATGAGACAACCATAGGTAGGACATAATGAAGATGTGTCTGTATTCGGATAAGATGTTTGGATTTCCTAAGATTTGCATGCTACAAAACGTCATTCTTTGGACTATTTCCCCCAACCATTTTTTTTTTTCTTTTAAAAAAAGACCACTCTCAGTCTGTGAGCTGTACAGAACAGCCGACAGGTGAGACAGCCTGCAGTCACATTTGGTGACTCCTTTCTAGTAGGGAAGGAAATGCCATGTTGTGTGGACTGGAGCGGAGGCACTGTAGTAAAGGCAGGAAGTATCTACTTTGTGGCATCTGACTTAAAGGCCCAGTCTATACAATGGCCTTGTTTAGTATTTATTTTCCCTTGGATTAGTGGCAGCATATACACAAATATGTACACTGTGAAACTTGGTTTTCAAATTCTAGGTAAAAACAACATCAGTAACAAAATTATGAATACTTATTTACAAGTAAGACATTTTCCATTAGCATGACAATTTTCATGATAAATTAAAGTCAGCATAAAGGAACATGTGCAATTTTGCATAATAAAAACATTCAGACCATCTGTGTGCTGACAGCACTACTCCACTCCTCTGGGCATTTAATCTGACCTTAGAGCTGTGACTTCCTTTCCCTCACACATCCTTCACATTGCTGAGAAATAAGATTGCACAGCAGCTGCAAGGTCTCATCAGTCAGCTCTGTACTCTCTAGTGAGCACACTGAACAACTGCCCCAACCAAACTCTGCTTCTGAAACAATCCCCTAGCCTGCTGAAGAGCAGAAGACAAACCTGTGTATGTACTGATTTGGCTACTATGCTTATGGAATAATAAATGTGCTAAGTCACTGGTACATTTTCATATTGCTCCTTAAGTATCTACCACATGTCAATTCTATAAACATTCCAGTGGCATCATGTAAGGTGATACACATGGATCCTTGTCTGTTTTATAAGCATATCACCATTTCATAAACAGAAAACAGCAGTGACTCTCCTAACAGCAAAGGTTTTCTTAACATGACACTGCCACTTCTGTCAGGGTCACAGAGACAGTCCCACTTTTCTCTTTGTGGTGAGAGCTCTGGACACCTTTAATCCCTCCCACATTAGTCAACAGCGGAGACTGGCTCCCAACACCCTAACTAGAAATGTGTACAGTTGGCCATCTATTCTGATTGTTAACAACTACTTCAATTTCACTCAACTTGTGCTTTTATTCTTCTTTGGAATGACAGTTCCAGGCATCACTAAATAGAATATTAACAAATGAGAATGTCAGCCTTCTGGAAATAACATCTCCATCTACTGTAGAACAAGTCCAACCTAAAGAAAGAAAAATGGAACAGTAAGACCAAACCAAGGAGGAAATCGAATTATAACACTGGGCAGTTATTGACTGGGGTTTTAAAAAGACCCTTTGAGGTCTGGAGAGATCACTCAGCAGGAAATAGCATAGGCTGCTCTTCCAGAGGACTGAAGTTTGGTTCCCAGCACCCACACGGCAGCTCACAACTATCTGTAACTCCTGTTCCAGGGGCTCCAAATCCCTCATACATGCAAGCAAAACACAAATGTACATACAGTAAAAATAAGTAATTACAAAAAAAGTCCCCTTGACCTTCCAAGCTGGCTAAGAGGACAAAGGCACCGGCCACACAAGGCTAATGACCTGAGTTCAGTCCTTGGAGCCCTGGGAGAAGAATACTTGACTGACGACTCAAAGCTGTTCTCTGACCTCTGCATATGCTGTGGCATGTGTGTACCCACTCCTCAATCTCCCCCACCCCCCCACCCCCTACACACATAATAAAAGTAAAGAAATAAAAAGCCATCTTCATCCTATGGGGTCTGTATGGGACTGTCTGAGTTACCTGAGTCCATTTACAATTCCTCTCTCCCCTCTCCCTCTGACCCACACATCTCTCTCACACAGGAATTACAAACAGTAGAAACAGATAAAGCCCCTTTATCCTGACGGCACCCGGCATGGACTGCTGTATCATGCTCACTCACCTTTTCAGAGTCTGTCCCTGGACACCTCCAGTTGTACAAATAATACTGTAAGTTGCCATCTCCTATACCAAACTTGAGTTTTTCCAAGAAGGTCTTATTTTCCATCAAATCTAGCGCATTGAACACATCAAATCCTTTCTGTCAATATAAAAAGTTTAAAAGTTTATTACACCAAAGGCTTAATGTGTTCTTTGTAATATATATTTGTAATATATATTTCTGTGTAACATTCAATTCCTCTATAGTAATTTAAATAGGTACTTATAACAAGGCTAAGTACCTACAATATAAAGCCACAGACTAAGCACCATCTTAGAAGACTGTATTATAAAGACAGCTAGGGAGGGAGCTGGAGAGAAGGCTCCATGGTTAAGAGCTATACTGCTCTTGCAGGGGACCTTTCTGTAAGTTGGTTTGCTTAAGGAAATCCAAGTAGTACAAAAAGTGGCTCAACACTCACCAATTTGGCTATAATGAGCGCATCATTCATGAGGTCCAGGAGGGGTGTCTCTGTGTGAATGTTGTAGAAGGAATAGGCAGCCTTGAGGCTCTTGTGAGCTGGGTGATGCATAACCGTGGAGGGGAGAGTGTAGAAGCTCAGGAAGTCAGTCAGCTTCCCACTGGGGTTCTGGAGGACAGAGGGAAGCAACAGTAGTGAACGTTTCCTTGAACAAGCATTTGATCAACTGACGACCTCTACCCAACTTTCTTTCCAAACAACTGAGACTACCCTCTCTGTAACCCAGCTTGAGCCACTTATGCTGGATGAAGACTATGAAGCGGACAGTTGGAAAGTTTAGCTGAAGTGCTAGGGAGATTGCAAGCTCTTTCAAGACTGGCCCTAAGTGGGAAGTTCCTCCACAGTGACAGAAGCCATCCGGGCTGAGAACTAGAGGCTGCCTTTCCCACCCACACTGAAGCATATATCTGGGCTGCTGTCAGGAGGAAATGGAAGTACGTGAAGCTAGCTACCAAGCGGTGAACAGAACACTATTTCAAAGAACATGGCCCCTCAGTCTTGGTGTCTGGAACATTTTTTTAGAAGTGAATGAGAGCTAGTTACTTCAGGAAGAAAAAATCCAGACGAGATTTGTTTGCCAACAGTAAGTTTTAGTTTAACAGAAAACTGAGAAAACGTCAGATACATTAGTCATTCCAACTCTCAGGAGGCTTGGGCAGGGGGATCATTAGGTTTAAAGCCAGAGGCTGGAGATGACCCAGGAGAGTCCCACCATCCACACCAACGAGCTCAACTGCCTGTAACTATAGTTCCAGGAGATCTGATGCCCTCTTCTGGCCTCAGAGGACACAGACAGACAGACATATAGGTAGGACACCCATACATGTAAGGTAAAAATAAAAAGACAGGCCAGTCTGAGCGGCATGGCAGGCCTGAATATACCTTATGTACATATTGAGATTCCCATCTCAAAAGGGGAGGAAACCAACAATTATCTAAACCAAGGCTAAATTATGCACTCACTTTCAAGTCTTCAATATTTCATGGGAGGTATCTTCATATACTTAAATCAAGGCAGTATGTCACAATTAATTGAAAGCAAAACCAATGAAAGGACCCATGATTTTAAAAAATGTGAAATTATTCATTCACTAATTTTTGGGAGAAAAATTAGTTTTCATATACAGGATATTCTTTAGGTAACATGCAGTGGATTTACTTTTGTTATATTATAACATGGGGACAAATGCCAAGATCTTATTACATTTTGAGCACTGTAAATAGCTACTGATCTATCCTATCAGAGTGGAAACTGGGGTTCTTAGCAATTCTTTAGAGTGGACAAGGTTCTGGAGACACACAAGTGTGTAAAGATTTGTGTACAAAGAGGTTTTAGAAGTACAAATTTTGAGACTGCCTGCTTGTCACTAGAAATGTCTTGTGAGTCATCCTTACCATGGGTCAGCCCCTCCATAACTGCCCTAACTGCTCGTTCTGTGATCACATGGCCAACAATACTTGACAGTGCCAAGTAACAGTTCTGTGCAAAAGTGGGCCTTCTCCTCTGTCTTCAACTGCTTGCGGAGGTCAATTCCACTTTCTCAGTTTAACCTTACTTCAACCCACTGAGCTTCCAAGCAAAACAACATCTGAACAACCAATTCAGATTTGTAAAACAGAGTTGAAAAACAAAAGACAACCAACCATGTTCAATCCATCTAGTAAGCATTGGTCAGAATATCGAGATAGCTCCTTTTTCCTTCCCTCCCTTAAACAAGAGTCAAGGGGCTGAATCCGTGGCTTGTCATCTGAAGCTAATGGCAGTTCATAGCCAGCCAGTTACACAAAAGCAAAAATATTAAACTCTGGAACATAGCTGTCTAGGGTGACTAATTACTAGCTTTTCGCAGTGAGAAGGGCAAGTGCACAGTAAACAGAAATGCAGCCTAACTCCCCTTTAGTAACCAGTGAAGGCACTCGAGTCCAGGAATTCCAAGGCTGGGGGAGGGCCAGCAGAAACAGAGCCACGGAAGAAAGCTATGGGCACACCATGATCCTCCTCAAAGGCGCTTTAACCTGTTCTCAGGACTAGCTTATCATCTTTTTACCTCCACTACAAAAGTGTCAATGATGTGCTCCCTGGGGAGGAACCAGTGGGCCACTTCCTGGTCATTCATCACTGGAGCTAGATGAAACTGTTTCAAGTAGACGTTGATTAGCTCTCGGACTGCTTTGATGTCTTTTGGTTCCATTGGTCTCAAACCTGAAGTCTTTGTAACCTTGTTAGAAGGAAAACAAAGCAAAGCCAGAAGTTAAACAGAACAGGAGTAAATGAAATTACTTTGTGCTCAAAGTGTGGCCCCACAGCCCTGCCTAAGGAAACCTGTTAGAACTGAAACTCTTGGCTCTAGACTTGTTTTGTCAATTAGAACCATGATTCTAGTACATTCACAAGGAGCTTTTATCCTAGAAGGCTCCTTTTATGCTGAGTGGTACAAAAATATTCTTAAGTACCTTGACTGTTAGCTGTACCATCTACCTTTCATCAAGAGGTGCCAGGGTAATTACTGTTGGCATCTTTTAATTTTCTATTATCTGTACTTTTTATTTGTACTTTTGCTCTCTTCTCTCTTTTTCTAACCAGCTATTACGCTAATTAATTTATATGGTCAGCATGACAACCCAGGTCAGAGGACCTGGAAGAGGAAACCTCAACCAAGGAATTACCCAGATCACATTGGCTTTTACTTATCACTGTGAGGATTATCCTGATTAATGACTGATGTGAGAAGGACCAGCCCACTATGGCAGTACCATCCTAGGTAGGCTGGCCTGGGCTGTGTAAGAAAGCTGAGCATGGGACAGAAAGTGAGTCAGTAAGCAGAGTTCCTCTAGGATTTTTGCTTCAGCAATTCCTGCTTCAAGTTCTAGCCCTGACTTTCCCAAGGATGGACTGTGACTCAAAAGTTGAAATGAATTAAGACCTTTCCTTCCAAAGCTGTTTGTTCAGAGTGTACCCCTGCCTTCAGCAACAGAATTTAACTAGGCTACTCTTCACACCCTTCTTATACCCCAAAAAGAAGAAAGAACATGCCAAAGAGATCTGCCTGGACCTTGATAATTGTTTTCTATTAATTGTATAGTAATGACTGCACAGCAGAACACTGTGGCTGTTTGAATGTCCTTGGTCCAGGGAGTGGCATTATTAGGAGGCGTGGCCTTGTTGGAGAAAGTGTGTCACTGTGGGGTTGGGCTTTGAGACCGATCCTCCTAGCTGCTTGCACGACAGACAGCCTTCTCCCATCTGCCTTCAGAACAAGATGTAGAACTCTCAGCTCCTCCAGTGCCATGCTTGCCTGGAAGCTGCCATCCTTCCAACTATGACAATAATGGACTTAACTTCAGAACCTATATGCCATCCTCAATTAAATGTTTTCCTTTGTAAGAGTTGTCTTGGTCGTGGCATCTCTTCAGAGATAGAAACCCTAAGACAGAAGTTGGTACCAGGGACTAGGGTATTGCTGTGATAGGCCTGACCATGTTTTTGTTTGAAAGAATGTGGATTTTGGGACTCTGGATTTAGAAAGCAGTGGAATGCTTAAAGTGGGGCTTAATGGGCCATCCTAGTAGGAATGTGGAAGACTTTGTTGCTGAGAGCGATTTGAACTATGGAAGCCTGGCTCTAGAGGTTTCAGAGGAGAAGAATTTTTATATGTGTCCAAGAGAAACTGTTGTTATATTTTGATGAGGAATGTGGCTATTTTTTGCCCTTGTTCAAAGACTGCCTGAAGTTTAAGTGGAGAGAGTCAAATTAATTCCATTGGCAAAGCAGTTTAGACTCTGTGCTGCGGTTTAGTCTCAGAACATGTTGATGAGCCATAGCAAGCATAGAAAGAAAACAAATACAAAATGTGTGGTTCTAGTAATAAAAGGGCAATAGGAAGTGCAACGGAGCCAAGTCCTGTGTTTGAGGAGATAAACAAATTGAGGGAGTAGTGACAAGATTCCACCCACCCAAGCTTATTGCTCATGTATTTGTCATTGAACAAGGAATTGTTTTATCTAGGTGTTATTATTACCTGGCTATTGCTTTCATTTGGACATTTAGTCTGGAATAAATACAATCCAGAAATGAAGAACACAGGCTTTTGATCTGGATCTTGAAGAATAGTGGCCATGAAAGAGAGAGAGATGCAGATTTCTGAGTTCAAGACCAGCCTGGCACAGATCAAGTTCCAAGTAGAGAAAGCGTAGGTCCAGGCATGGTAGTACACGCCTTTAATACCAGCACTCAGGAGACAGAGCCATGAAAATCTCCAAGTTCAAGGTCAATCTACAGAGCAAGTTCCAGGACAGCCAAGCTTAGGCAGTGAAGGAGTTGGAAAACAGAAAGCTGGCTATAGAGTAGAAGGAGACTACTAGGACAATTAATGCTGATTAGCCTGAGCTAAGAAATTAGCAGTAATTAAGAAGAGACCAGCATCACTGAGGTAAAATCTGGGAAATGCTGAGTTGATGGCCCAGGTCTGAAGGGGTCATGCAAAGAAGTTTAGGCACCAGGAAGGGAGTCTATGTATGAGAGGCTATTGGTGAAGCCTACTTACAACAGAAGACCCTAGTGTACTGGAGATGTCAGTACCATGGGATGATTACCAAGAACAGTATCAGCAGTGAAGTAGAGTCAACCTGATCTTAGAGTGCTAGAGGGCAGAGCTGGAGATGTGACACAAGCCCTTTAGAGGAGCCCAGAAAGTCATGTGTGGATTCTAGACATTGGAACAAGAAGTTTTAACACTGAAGTTGCCTTGGAGACCCCAAGATGTTAGAGATGCCAGAGCCATGGCATACCTGCTGAGGAAAGCTGCTAACAGGGAGTGGAACCAGCCCAGGAGAAAGAAGTTGTTGGAATCAACAAATCTGAAGGGAACTAGAAGGGAACTATAGATCTGAAGAGCACTTTGATGTCAAACATGGAGCTGCACAGTCTGGAGTTTACCCCGCTGGATTCTGGGCTTGCTTTGGTGCAGTATTTACTCACTATGACGTTTTAGAATGGTAATGCACATCCTGTGGTGTCATCTGCTCTTTGATTTTGATTTTTGTAGGGGATTAGAGTTAAATGATTGGATGAATCTCAGAAGAGATTTTGAACTTTGGATTTTAATATTCTTGAGACTGTTATACACTATGGGACTTCTGAAGTTGGATTAAATGCATTTTTTATTATACTATGGCTAGGTAAGACTCATGTGGTGGAATGTGGTGGTTTGAATATACTTGGTCCAAGGAGCAGCACTATTCAGAGGCATGGCCTTGTCGGGGGAAGTGTGTCACTGTGGGGAGGTGGGCTTTGAGATCCTCTTTCTAGCTGCTTGCAAGACAGTCTTCTTCAATTTGCTTTCAGAATGAGATGTAAAACTCTCAGCTCCTCCAGTGTTATGTCTGCCTGAATGCTGTCATGCTTCCCGCCCGTCTTGATGATAATGGACTGACCTCTGAACCTGTAAGCTAGCACCAATTAAATATTGTCCTTTATAAGAGTTGCCTTGGTTGTGATGTCTCTTCATAGAGATGGAAACCCTAACTAAGACAGACATCTTGTGGGCCTGACCATGGTACCCCACAAGGGTGTGTAGGAGCAGGCAGCATACAGAATCTCTGAAGCCTAGAGTACATCACAGGTCTTAGCCTTTCTGGTTGCATGGCCAGGACTACATGTTAACCTTCCTAAGCCTTAGCTTTTCATGTGTTTGACAATAACTTCTGAAGTTGTGAGATTAAACTGAATTATATATGTAAAAGTATATTATAAACTTAACCTTACTCAGCAAAAAAAGTCAGTACTTTGAAGAACAATTGTTGCTACAGAAGGAACCCTATCAACAAAAGGTACATGCCAAAATCTGCTTTTAGAACAAAAGCCCAGCTACTGGTTCAAACCAAACTTTGTTATCTACAACATTAAATTTTGTACAAAAAATATAAAATTCAAGTTAGTCCAAAGTACCTGTAGCATCTTATATTTTAACTATCCCAAATAAACAGGTAATAAAACTGCTTATTCTTTGTTTGACTTAAGGCAACCACCATGCAAATGAGTATTTCCCTTACAAATATGCTAGACTGCTTTGCACCTAATACATGGAGTCCTGAGAGACTAAAGGGAACAGCATTCTTACTCGGTGAAAAAACTAGGTATGGCTGAAGTTTTCCTTTCAATTCACAAAACATCAAATCAAAGATCTTATCCATAGCTTGGACTGTCTGGACAGTCTACCTTCTAGCCAGCGTGCCTGGTGTAACCTGCTCCTACTGGGTACAGGACACCTGTTATTTCTGTTAACCAATCGGTATTAGTGAATGGAAGTCTCTTCTAGGACTGGGCTTACTGACTTTGATGAATAAGCTGTCAAAAAAGGTTCACAGGAAAACAGCCAGAAGGTAACCTAATCTTTCTAACAACCTTCTGAGCCTACTAGTGGATCTTTCCCCAGTCAATTTTTATAAAACTCTGACCCTGGCTGACTGACATCAAGATGGCTAGAGGCAGAAGATCCAGTTTCATGGAGCCTACTCCTCAGAACCCATATGAAAATAGAAGTGCATGGTGTTTTGTTAAGACAGAATATATATTTTTAAATTAATTTATTAAAATTAATTAACTAGTAAATTAAATAGTATGAGTGTTTTGCGTGCATGCACATTCATGCACTCCATGTATAGAGTTCAGAGGCCAGAAAAGGGTGTCAAGTTCCCTGGGACTGTAATTACAGATGGTATGAGCTACCATGTGGGGACCAGTGTTATTAACTGCTGAGTCATTTCTCAGTCACAAACAGGCTGGCCCTGAACTCTATTCTTCTTCTTCAGTCTTATAAGAGCTAGGATCATAGGAATGTGCTATTATGACTGGCCTAAACATACTGTTTGAAGCTGCTCAGTTGTGAAAATTACCAAGAGAGACACACAATATATCGTTTAACTATACTCTAAAGTTTAAAATTTTAAAACTAAGACAGTCCTTCCCATTGTGAACATAGTAGTTTACAAAGACGAAGGGGAAGGGTGGTGGCTTAGTTGCTATAGTGCTGCTGCACAAACCTGAGAACTCCTAGTATTAACCCCCAGCACGCTCATGGGTCTGGTGGCCTAACTGTAATCCCAGCTTTCAGAAGGCAGAGATAGGAACCCTAGGGTAAGCTTGCTAGCTAGACTAACTGAATCCCAGTTCAGTGAGAAAGACCTCGACTCAATCTGTAAAATGGAAAGTGACAGAGAAGGACGCTGACATCAGTCACTGACTTCACATGCAGATTTACCTTGTAGGCACCCATACACATATTAACATGAACATACACTACATACATCACACAAACAAAAATAAAACACAAGACAATCTCCAAGACTGGTGCACAGGCCTATAGTCACATCCTCTGGGACATGAAGACATGTATATTTTGAGTTTTTGAGGCTAGTCTAGGCTACACAGTCAGTTGTAAGTCATTACGAGCAACACAAGAGTTAAACTTTTAAGAGGCGACAACTGAATATAACATTATTTCCACCTCCCTACCTTCTTCTTTAAATCCAAACCCTGAGTTCTATGGTGGTAAGATGTCAGGGGCAGCTTGGATTTTAATTCTTCATTACTTAAGAAGCAATACCCCCAAATGAAAAATTACCCCAAAATGTAAAACTCCCTTGACTTGCAGTTAACCACATACAACTCTGAACCCATGAATTTAAAAGACTGAAATCGCCCCTTGCCTAGCTTGAGCTCCACAGCATCCATTCCTGTTGCAGCAGCCTCCTTTCCCACAAGCACACAAGCACAGCTTCGGCCTGAGGCGAGAACTGCTCTTCTGCATCAACAGTTTTGGTGGCTGCCGACTCAGAAAGTTGCACGTGCCCCTTACTTACATCTGGGAGTCTGTAAAGCTTCATCGTTCTCTGTAAGGTCATGTTTCTACTCAGGTGAGAAAATTTCACTTCTACCAGTTTCCTGGGGTTCAGGGATCGGTGCCAATACCTGGAAGACAACCAAGGTTCCACTTTGTCTTAGCTGTTTCAGAAGCATCTATTAATACTTATGCTGTACCCAGCACAGTGATGGGTTTGAAGATTAAAATACAAAACAAAACTGAGTCATAAAATTGACTTGCATTGCAAGTTATGCTCCTTTGGAATTTGTGGCCTTTCATCTCTTCCCCTAAAGAAGAATACTGCATTTTTAATATTTTGCATTTTACTTAATAAAAGAGGTATGTAAATTCTTAATGAGCCTCATGATTTTATGTGAAGTAATCAGTAAGTTTAAGATCATGAAAATATTCCTGCAAAATAAAACAGTATGCTATAGGGTACTCACTGAAGAAAATTAATAATTCTGAAGAAGTCCTTGAATTTATGTGACTCTAGTTTTGATATATATTATTTGTACTGAAATAAACCTGTGATGCCCATTTTTCTGTTTATTTACTAATATAATAATTTAGTAAGTTATAGCAATTTTATAGTTTTATACTATATTGATTCCGAAGTTAGTCCTACTTGAATCAAGAGAAACTATGGAAGGAGATAATTTCTGATGTCTTAAAAGCAGGTTAGTTGAAGAACAGTCTGACTATATTCCCTCTGGAGTAACTTTGAGAGCCTGGCTAGTTATAAAGTCATATAAAACAGCTCAAACCTTCTTTCTTAGCCAACAGACACATCTGCACATCTGAACTGATAATGATATTGTAAGGTGCCCACAACAGTTCAGACCAGCCGCAGAGCATCAGGAAACTGAGTTTAGATGCTGACAGAAAACAGCTAGACATATTCCAAGACTGTAATGCATAGATTTCTCCATGTACAGATGGTCTCATTGTAGAAATGAGAAACAAATTTACCCAGCATTATTAGGTAAAGTTTACTTTTAAAACATGATACACTGAATATTAAGCTCAATGGTTCTAATTTTGTCTTCTCAGTTACCAACAAAGTACTATCCCCAGCAAGCCCAAATTCCTGTGGATCAGGAGAGCAATGTATCTAGCAAGATGGTAGTAAGCACCCCCCCCACACACACACACCCGCACCTGATGTCTGTGTGATGCTATTACCTGCAAGTGGCCACAGGCTTAGGAAGAACCACTCCCGCAGTATACACAGCCTGAAAGATGCCTTCCAGGTTCACTCTTCTGGTTATTTCTCGAATCAACACTGGGGCTACCCGTTTTGATCTCAGTTTCTTATGGACACAAAGAAAGTTGATTTCTACCATCTTCTTCACACTGACAAAATAGATGGGACAATCAGCTCACACTTAAAAACACCAAGGCAACACTCTCATAAAGTTCCAAAGAATAAGACCCTGAAAGACATCCTGTAACATAATATTCAAGAAAAAGACTGCATTGTGCAGGCACTTTGCAAGCTCAGACCAGATACCATTTTCCATATGCATTGCCAAAATGATCAACTCTAGGCCAGGGAGGCTTGGCCTCCAAGATCTTAATCAGAATTTAAAACTTTAGTCTATTTTAGATGGTCTAATTTGGATATTGGATCAGATATGCCTCAGAAGGTTCCTATATTTTTCCTGCAACATATATAAATATAGGGGGGAAAAATCCACAACTAAACATATACTCCCACCCCACTCAGCACTCCAGGCCTGCCCAGTGTAGAAATAGCAAGGTATTGTGCCAGAACATAACACAGATTCCCCAAGACCCAAGAAGGGCCATGATTAGATAGAGCTGACACTTTTCCACGCTACTATAAGCTCCCCAGGGCTTCAAAGCTCAGTCCTGACTTCGGGTATGCGTGTATTTTATTTAAATCACAGTGTTCTGAGGGTACATGCTCATATCAGTCAGCTAGGCAGCTCACTATGATAAACAGACATTAGCTATTAGACCTCTTCACAGATGGGTATCTATCAGGGTTGGCAATCCAAAGCCAAAATGTAACACAGTCATCATGCAGACAGAGTTTATAATTCCCTCTAAAATTGCTAGTTTTAAAAGAAATACTTATTGATGGTTTTGTTTATTCTATACATAGTACATACATGCATGCATACATACACACATGTGTATACATGTAGGAGATTGAGAGGCAGAAAGTGTTAGAAAAATAAGAATAAAAAAAGACAGGGAGGAAGATGGGTAGGAAAGTGGAGGACAATAGAAGGACAGACAGACTGCACTGGTCTCTCATCAAGAGATGAGTCCAACTGTTAAAGAGGTTTTAAGTTTACAGTACCAGTGTACAACACACTCCTAAACAGCTCTTCTGAGCAGTCTTACTACCAGTAGCCATACTGAACTATCTACCATTCATTGACTTAGTTTGGCCCAAGCCTCAAACCCCAAGCCTCAAACACGCAAGGCAGCCACTCTACAGTGACTTACGTTTCCCGCTCTACAGTGACTTACGTTTCCCACTCTACAGTGACTTACATTTCCTGTCCTTTGGTTTCCTGAGTCAGAATTGCACTACTGAACACAAGCCGACATCACCAAAGGTCAGTATCTAGTATCTCCTCAACAGCTCGCCACAATCTTTCTTTTTAAACAGGATGGAGCACTGAACTTGGAGCTTGCTGATTTGGGTAGTTTGGACCCCCCACGCCATCCTGTCTGTGCCCCGCTATCTCCAGAACTACTCATCACAGCACACAGATAGGATTGAGTGCTGGGGATACAAACTCAGGTCTTCATGCTTGCACAGTGTGTACTTTTTGCTAAGCTGTCACCTAGCTCTGGACTGTCATTTTTAAAAACCTGGTTTAATTATAATTTGGAGTACAAGCCGGGCGTGGTGGTGCACGCCTTTAATCCCAGCACTCAGGAGGCAGAGGCAGGCAGATTTCTGAGTTCCAGGCCAGCCTGAGAAACCCTGTCTCGAAAAACCAAAAAAACATGCACAGACTTACAGACTTTTAACACATACCTGTCATAAATTCGGATGTTTGCTGGGATGGCACTTATGAAACCTACCAACTTTCTATTTGAAGAGACTCGGACTCCACAGTGCCACTGCAGAAGCCATCCTGGGGGGCGCAGAGCCCTGAAGCAGAGAAGAGAAACACACTAGTTAGTATCTAAGATCCCAGGAACAGAAGGAGACCTCCGGATTCAACAATCCATCAATGGCCCATGGCCAGCCAGGCATACCACAGCAGAAACTCAGGTGAGTAGTCAAAGCGGAACATATTGTCATCATCTTCCACGTAATTCTCATTCAGCAACGTATACAGCTCCTTCAGCTACAAGACAAAGCAAATGTCTTATTTAAGGCGCTCTGCACCTTAGACACAATGTGTTTGAATGCAGGTGTTGAATTAAAGTCTTACCACTTCAGCATTACTCAAGTCTAAAGTGTCCCACATAAAACCTTGTGGCAAAGAATACGGTTCCTGGCGGATATTGTCTTTGTCTGGTTCAATTGCACCATGAGATGTTATGACTTCATCTGGAGAAATAGAGAAAAAAAGAGGATATTACATTTCACAGAAGTCTGTTAATCCCAAATAGTTAGCAATAGAAGTGAAAGAATACTTTCAGATTTAGTACACTTGGGCTCAGAATAATCCAATTAATAATAGTAATATTAATAGCAGCTGTATTAGTACATGCTTTATTATATAATAATGGTATTAAATAATAATAATCATATATAGTAATAATTAACAATTATTGTGGATTCCTTTGGAATGTTATTTTATCAGTTAAAGCAAGGAGGAACTGACATTATAAAAATAGTAATGATTTCTCAGCCTCAGCCCTAGGTTACAGTATACACTGTAAGTGATATAGGCTTGATAAAACAGCCTTAGAAATGGCCTCTCTTTTTTATTACATTTTCATAAATTGAGGTTGCAACTGATTGTTTCTGCGCACCTTTACTGCTTGCTAAGTAGTCTGTATTATAGTTCATCTTTAGTAACATCTGTGTTCCCTATTCTTTTGGGGGGTGGAGCTGTGTCCTGTTTATGCCAGGCTGACCTTGAACTTGTTATGTAGCCCATGATGATCTTCAACTTCTGATCCTCCCGTCTCTACTTCTTGAGCACTAGGATTACGGACATGTACCACAACTGACTAATGAGGTGCTGAGAATCAAACCCAAGGCTTTGTTTATAGTAAGTGAGCACTCTATAAACTAAGCTATTGACCCAGCACTCAATTTCCCTTTTCCAATTCATACTCTATATTGAATGTCTTGTAACAGTAATAAAATACTGGCATTTCTCTGTGGTTCTAGCCTGCCTTAGTACCATCTCATACCCTCTACGTTCCTATTTGGTAGCATCTGACCTTAAGAGCTTGCCGTGGCTCAGGGTATTCCTTTTTTTCCTGAGCCTTGTCCTCTGGTCATCAAAATATCAGTCCCTGGAGCTTTCTCAGAAGCTCAAGTCATTTTCTCCCAGCATCTTTCAACAACTAAAGCTTTTTCCTATGAAAGATATCTAAGCCTGCTCTGTGTGGCCACCTAATATATCCCTTCTACTTCTGTCCATTTTCCATCAGCATTTCTTGACCTGCGCCCCATGCTGTGTCTGGCATTTCCCATCTGCTGAGTAAGGACCCTCAGGGTCTAGTCCATCTGTCACAGAATCCTTCTATGACAAGTGTATAACCTAGATCAGCTCCTCAGGGAAGTCCACATGGCCCAACTCCTGGCCATTCCCTGACAGTGTCTCCATGAAGACTGTTTAAGGCTTGGCTCTTACAAGATGAACCCATGCAGGCAACTTAGAACAGCTGTGTATTTGTGCAACCCTCAGACAGATGGGACTAGAGACACCTCTATTACGTGTACATCTCTGTCAGTCCTTCCTTTCCCTAACAATAAGGTTCTACAACCAGATATGGCCTCTGACTGAACCAAGGTGCACCAAGAGCTCCAGCATTCCGAGGACCTTGCAAAGAATTAGGGCAAGGAGAAAAGTAGGATGAGTGCCAAGCAATCCTTCCCAAAAGGAGGCCTGAGGTTGGGTCACATGTCTATTCTTTTGAGTTTCCTCCTGCTTCAGCACAGATGATTAAATTGTGTGCTGTAGATGGTGTTTTTAAAATGTTAAATAATCAAGCTTTAACTTGTATATTAATAGTCAATATAGATCTCAGAGCTTACAATTGCTTAAAAATTGTCCGTCCCTCAGATACTATAAATTCTGAAATTTTTTGCAAATTTGCAATTGTTTATGCATATACAACTCATAAAAAAATGCTGTTCTTTTAAGAAGATTGTCTTTGGACATTTAAGAAATTGTCCTAGATTGCCTGGACAAGACCTCTTAAGGCAATGCCATGCTAAATTTCTGTCCCAGGCAGATTATAGACCTTACACAAGAATAATTGGCCATATAATCTCATTCTTTACATTGTCAAAATAGATGGCTTAAGATAATATTTTGGTATTTTTAGAAAATGTGCATGTCAAATTGTAAAAATTTGTTCTTAGTGTCCTAAGTTTCTATCTATTTCCATATAATGGTGTTAATTCTTGAGGTCTTATACTTAATCAATTACTTCAAATGGATACTCTTATTTCTGATTAATAAATAAAATATGCACATGTGATTATTGATACCTTTTCAGGCTTTCTGCTCTATAAGAGAAATAACTAAAAGTGTAATTAGTCATTGCCTATGTTAAAAAAAAAAAAAATATATATATATATATATATATATTTTATATACTTGGTGTTCCAAATTAGATTAAAACAGATATTGGAAGTGGCTTAACAGTCAAGTATTTGAGATGTTTTGTCAACAATTTAATGTTACCCATGTTACTGAGACTTTTTATAATTCTCAAAGACAAGGTATTGTGGAACTTTAAAAACTATACCTTCTTAAAAACAAAGAAAGGGAGGCATTATTCCTGTGCACATTATTTAAATATCATTTTTACTTTTAAAATTTTAAAATTTGGATGTCAAAGAACTTACTAAATGCCTTATAGTATCTTAAAACTAGACATATTCATGTCTAGGTGAGATGAAAAGGATCCACTTATTGGCATATATGGCTTGATCCTGAACAGCTACCCTATTGGGGAAGAGGGAAAGCTTGTGTTTTCTCCACAGAATGCTGCAGAAGCATGACAACTTCCTGAATGATGTGTGACAAGCTGACCTGTGAGTTCGCTGAGTGCCCTGACTGGTGACAAGAGAGCTGATTTGGGTATATGTTTTTGACCCACCTTTGCTTGCCTTTGTCCCAGGTTGGACAAGCTAAGCTGCCTTGCTTTAAGCTTTTTATCCTTATGGGACAGAGAACATTAGAGACCGTGGAATCTGACTTAGAAAAATTAGTCATGAGAAGGAGTTATAGTGATTCTTCTCTTTCCTTCAATGTGACCAGTTATTCTAACTCAATCTTGGACTGGTCTAGTAATAATTCCAATATTAGAGATTCCTAATGAAGATAGCTAAAAATCTTTATTAGCTAGCAGAGTTAACTTGGAGCTTAGCCTATTTATATGAGAAACAGCTTTTCTGTAGATTCTCAAAGTCACCTCCAGAGTTCCAGCGTGATCATTGCTAATTTGCAACTGAATAGAGTACCTGGACTTCCCCAAAAGAAGCTTTTTATCCTGTTGCTTTACAACTGTTTTGGCTTTGTGTTTCAAGCACCTCAGCTAACATCCTACAGCCTGTCTGCAACCAGCGAGCAGCCTTGCCTCCAGCAAGCTCAGTGGCAAAAATTCATCGCTATGAAAAACATATCGAGTATATATTGTGGCTTTGGTCTGATTTGGGAATAAGGTGTGCTATGAGGGCCGGTCAGTCAATGACGGGCAACCTAGATTTCTGAACTATATCAATCTAAGACAGAGGTATATGCCAAGAGGCCGTGGTTTATTAATAATACTCCACAGAGCCATGTTTGTGCAAAATAAACACAAACAAGCTGCATATACTCCTTGACGGGTAAGAATAGTTCTGGAAAAATCTGAGTCCCCAAGCCAGGCGCGGCCACCAGCCACCATAATTCCCAGGCAGGACTATGGAGCATAAATGTATTTTGTGCCCAGTCCAGCTAATTTTTATTATATATTTAGGGGGGAATTGTTGCCTCCCCCAGCCTTGAAACAGGCTGACTTTGACCTTGCTGCCACTGAGCCTGAGACCACCTGGAGTGGAGCCTTCTGACCTAGGTGGCTCTGTTGTTAGCTCTTTTGTTCTACAACTGCCGCTGCTACCTGCTGAGAGACTCTTGAGGTATTCTGGAGACAACATCCTGCAGATCCACCTACAGGCTGGCCACAGGCACCAAGAATTGGCCTCCTCCCTCTTTATAAGCACAGACTCTTAATAAAATTTAAGAAGCTTGAACAGAAAATCATGTCTCAGCTTCCATTATTTCTCTCGCCGTTTTCTCTCACACAGCTCCTGCCTCCCACTCAAGAACCCAGTTAGTATGGCCACAGGTGGCTTACAGAGGTTAGGTGCCTTCTTCCGAGGGCAGAAAGTATCTGGTGAACCATATTCAGCTATACCTAGTTCGTCAGATCACTAAACCTAGATGCTTCAGCTAATACGCATTTAATTCAGTGTTATTAAAGACTTTGTAAGCGTATTCTAAAGAATATTCTCTCATTAGCAGACACATTTCTAGAAGTTGGAAGATAAAAGCGTATTTCAGCTCTAGAGCAAGGGATGACCCCAGGGCTTCCCACTCTAGGCCAGAGCTTTCCACTTAGGTGTGCTTCAAACCCTCCCTCTTCCTTCCTCCCCTACTTAGAGTGTTGTTTACTCTTTTTAAGCTGTTGGGGTAGTTATGTACGGGAAAGGATTGGGAAGCATAAAACTGACACTTCAATGCTCAGAAAAATGTTACTCCTTGAGTTATAATGACAAAATGAATTATCTGTATATTACTGGGCTGCTTCAGAGTTCTGGGTGACAAATGACCCTTCCTATGCTATTTGGAGCCTAAATCACCAAAACCTAAGTAGGCACAGTTCTAAGTCAAAGTAGGACATTCATACTGTCGTGTAATTGAACACTTTCATGACAACTGTATCACCTATGCATAATGAGAGAAAAATAATTATGTCTATAGCAAGTTAATCGAGAGAAGTCTTAAGTGGTGTTTGATGGAGCAGGCCTGATCCTAGGAACAAGACCCTGTTATAATTCTTTACATGAGCAGAGCCCACAAGAGCCTTTACTTTCAAAGAGGACCCTAACTTCCATATGATATGTCACTGCAGTGTGTTCAGAATCCTGGTAAAAAGTATGCAATTATCCAGTTAGTGAGTTATTATAGGAAAGTTCTTTTCTGAATCCTTTAGAATACCTGAGGCATGGAAAAACCTAAAAACCAATGTAGTGAGGGAGGGAGGTACTAGAGCAATGGCTCAGTGGTTAAGAGCACTCACTGCTCTATCAGAGGACCCAAGTTTGGTTCTTAGCATTCACATGGTTCTTCAAAACTTTTTAAAAAATGTATCTGCATATATATATCTGCATGCCATAAGAGGGCATCAGATCACCTTAAGGGATGGTTGTGAGCCACCATGTGGTTGCTGGGAACTGAAC
>NC_034605.1:339241-344827 GCF_900095145.1 Mus pahari | reverse complement strand
AAGAGAGAGAGAGAGAGAGAGAGAGAGAGAGAGAGAGAGAGAGAGAGAGAGAGAGAGAAGCTCAGAAGAATAAGAATGAAGAGAAAAAACATTTCTCTTCTGTGCTATATATGCTATATATTATACATCATGTATATCATATTTATTATACAATGCATTATATATTACATGAATACACACAGGAAATGTTTAATAGTAAATTATAATATATACAATATACATTTCAAATATGGGAAAATTGGATAATGTAACAGGAAGAGCAATTAGACTACAATCAATGATACTGAAAACCAATGTCCCTACCTAGTATATATAAATTCTGAGTGACACAAGACTGAAGTCTCTTAACTCTGACTTGTGGAAACACATATGAGCTTACTCAATTTGGGCACTGGCTGTGTGTCCCAGAACTGGTATCTGCGTTTTGTGGCCTCATCAATGTTCCTGGCTGGGCCTTGGCATGCAGACAGCAGCTCCATTGCTCTCTGGATGTCCTGTAGCTTCTGAATAGGGATGGTGGGATTCTAGAAGGGCAGACATAAAGAGACACACGACATGAGGACGCTTCCACCACCTTTGAACACAGGGCATCTGTGTGTAATGGCCTCAAACACTGCCCCACCTCCTGGAAGCCTGCTAAAGGCTAGCTGTGGATATACTGAGATGAAACAGCCACACTGTTGCAGGTTTCAACTGGGGCTCTGCCAGTTTGGGAATGCTAAGTACACAGAAGCACCCTCTGCTTCACGATCCCGCCCATCTGTGCTGGTCCCACTGCTCCTTTGGGAAAAGAAGGCAAAGAGTGACATGCAGGCATGCATTACTGTCACACAGCAGCCAGGCAGCCAGGAGCCTCGGTTGTGCTGTTAGCGTTAATGCTCTGCGGCAGCAATGGAAGGGCAGAGGAAACAAGTTCTAGAATAGAAACTAGACAGACAAGAGATGATTAGAAGGGAAGGAAGGGAAGAGAAAGAAAGAGAACCTTAGGGCTATGCTGGGAAGGAAATGGTTAGGAAGAACCCACTGAACCCTTCTGCTGCTCCCTCCTGGACCACAGCAGCCTTTCTCACACTGGAGGAACCCTGAGACAGAAGGCAGAAGAGAAGCCTCCTGCAACTCCTGACCCTCGGCACCCACCGCTTGCTCTCCCAACACAAGTGTGCCAAGTCTAGCTTCATTTTTAGGGAAAACAGATTCTTATCAATAAAGTGGGTGATATTTTTAAATTGTAAAAAGGCCAGTATTTGCTTTTTTCCTTGCAGATTTCCCATGTTTTGAAATTCTGCAAGTATAATAAATAATATACAGAAACTGAGACTACATTCAAAAGAAGACATTGCACATGGGACTGGATACAGAAATCAGTGGCTTTTTTTTCCAACAAAATAAGTGAGTTTAAGGATTTTGATACTGCTCAAATAATTCCTTCCCATTGTGATTTAGAAGTGGTTAGAAGAAATCTCAGAGCCCTTATGTTTTGCTGTGTATCAGCACTCTGAATATGTAGCAAAGGGACCATGAACCCTCCATGGTAAAGCAGCAACTTTGGCTTTCTGCTCAACTCTGAGTTTGAAATCTGTGCTCTAGATAAGTCCATTATAATCCGGGAACCGTCTCCGTTTGAAGTGCAAAGCATGGGCTGGCTCTCCTGGGCTTTCCTTGTTTACTATGTTCTCCTGACATTGACCTTCTCTAGTAGAGAACAGCAGCAGGCCAACAGCACACCACCTCCACTTAGCAGCCATCTGCACAGCTCTATTGAAGCTGAGTCTAGAAGCTGTCAATCTTACACTAATCACGACAAAACCCAGGAGGCCATATCTTAATGACATATACAAGTTAAAGATAACACGTGCCTGTTCTAAACACTGCACTTCTTTCTCTCTCTCCTCCTCTCTCACTTTTGGCAGTGGTACTAGGAATTAAACCTAGAGCCACATACATGTTAGAAAGGCAATGCTCTACCACTGAGCTACATTCTCAGCCTTTTGAGAAGTTGAGACAGGGTTTCACTCTGGCCCAGGCTGACCTTGGCTTTGAGATCCTCCTATATTGGCCTCTCCCATAGGAACTGTTACAGGCATGAACTACAGCACTTGGCTCTGTATTTTTTTTTTTTTCAGCCACGTTGTTCATTTCATTGAATACTAATTAACCATCATGTAATTCTCTTATAATAAAAAGTTTGTATATAGGAAATTTTAGCTCATATATGTAAATTGTTTTAATTCCAATTGTTCTTTTGGCCTACTGATTTCATATCCATAACTTCATGTGACGTGTTTAGCTTTAATTTAAAAAAAAAAAAAAAAACCTTTAAAAAAATATCTTGGGTCTGTTTCACTCTCCAATACTTTAACTCATGAATTAATAGCCTCTTGAATGTCTAGCACAGTCTACTATGAGACCTACAACAGAAACCAAGCTTTACAACACAGTTCAATAACAATGCCTGAAAATAATTTAACTCTGGCTTGAAAATGCAAAGCAGAATTCAGGCTTAAAAAAAATATACCTGGCTACAGGGCCTAGTTTGTTACAGTAATTTTTCTTTTCTGACAGTTGAGTGAAATTGTTCAAGACACATTAAAAGCAAATTCCTTCGCAGTAATCATAAAGCAGTACCCTGTACTGAAGGGGTAAATGATACCCCAGCTCCAGGAAGATCCTAAAGCAGTTTATAGTGTCAGCTATTCAGTATCACCAGGCCATCTGTGACACATATCTAACGCTCACTATTTAAATGCTTTCTGAAAATAGGTGCAAATAAGAATAATTTTCAAACCTATAATGTCAAATTAAGGAAATTCAGTTTTTTGGGTTTTTTTTTGTAACTCTGATTATTTCTGAGGTGCTGGAGATTAAATGAAAACCTTGCACATTATGCTCAACCACTGGGCCAGAGGATTAATTTTTTCTTTTTCTTTTTTTGAGACAAGGGGTCTCCCTATATATATAGCTCAGGCTGGCCTCGAACTCACAATTATCTTGCCTACACCTCCTGGGTGCTGGGATTATAGGCGGGCGCCACCACGCTCACCTTATGATACATTCTTAAATCTATCCATTCACCTTCCATAGTATCACCACCTGGGGAGAAAGGCGAGAATGTGCATTAGCCCCCAGTTAACTGCCCACTACTGCGTTCTTACCGAAGCAGAAGGAATTCCGTCTTGTTAAAGCTGCTTCCTAAAGAATACTAAATACCAACTACATCCTGTGCCCATTACTTTCTAAACTGAAGACCTTAGGAAAAATTTGTCCAAGTTTTCTGCCACTAAAAAGTCTGTAAGAAAGGGTTGGGGTTATGTGTCAGGCAGGTAAAGTGCTTGCCTGGCATGCATAAGGATTTAATCCCCAGTACCACATATATCAATCTGTTAAGAATCCAGACAAATATAATTTTAATTTTAATCTTTGAGTATAGACCAATTATTCTCTAAATGTAGTCCACTGTAATAGTATGACATTATCTACTACTGCCATAAATTTATGGGAAGAGGGTGCCCCAGTTTAAAAAAAAAAGAAATAATGGACAAAAGCCCTCATTAAAACACTGTTGGCTAGCTTCTAATTAACAAAACAAAATCAACAAAGAAAACCCCCTCTCTACCATATATGCTAACAGTAGTTCCTCCCACTCAGTTGGCTGCAGTTTCTTATCAGTGTCCAGAGTGGAAAGGAAGTGCTTAGAATCCCCGAGGGTAAAGGGATGGGTAAAGCCAATGGCATGGTAGAAGCAAAGAGCCGCCCACACTGCAGGTAAGTGATGCGTTTATCTGCTGAAGCAACACCAAGAAATGAGAAAAATATTTGCAAGCTGATGGCGATTTCCCAATTTATCTCGGAGGTTATGTCTAGTGGAACACTGATCACGTGAGACCCAGAGGGAAGCTGGGGAGGAAGGTTCGATCGACTTTGTTTTCTCCCTCAGTCACTTGGGGCTAAACTGAGGCAAGTAATCGCCTTTCTCAGAGACGCTAGTTCTTTCATATAACGAAGGTACCACCAACGACAAAACTATCCACAGACTGACTTATATGACATAATATAAACTTCATATGAAAAAATCTGAAATCCACAAAATTTACAGGTACTGCCTTCTGTGGAGTGCACTGTACGAAGCAACCTTCATTAAGAGCAATCTCATTTTAACTTCATGACAGCCTTATCGACTTGGGGAAGGAAATGGGCTTTCCAGGATAAGGATCAGCTCAAAGAGATGTAGTCTGGAGATGAGTAATGGAGTCTGGGCCAAGTGCCAGGTCCCAGGGCTACCCTAACCAGAACGATGTTCTTGAAGCTATAACCATCAAAGCCATCTTTTCTGTTACATTTCTAACTCAGCTTCTGGCTCTGGTTTCCTGAACTACCAAGCCTGTGTTGTCCTGTGTGGTAGGAAGGAGGGAATCTCCACAAATGGGGGTGACTGCCAACCGCATCACCAGACCCACATACAGCACTACTAGCCCTCTGTTCAGCAGGCTATCTGCCAACATGGGACCAGAAGGACAGCTAGTTCGGTTTAAAATAGGGGTATCCTAAGGGAGAAGAACATGAGAAGGTGTTCCCCACCCTTGCAATGGCATGAGGGATGACCACTGCAGACCAGGCTGACTCAAAGTCAACAGAAGACTTACCCATGGCTGCTCCTGCTGAAATCTGCTGCCAGATGGCGTTGTGCTATGCAGGTAATTAGACAGACACCCAGAAAAATTAAAATGTGAATATCTTCTGAACCAAAAGTAATCACAGATTAAGTGTAACTTCAAAACAACAAAAACAAAAGCAAAAACAAAACAACAACAAAAAAACAAACTTCCTACTACCAGGCTCCCAGAGACTTTTATGACTATGATCTACATACTACTACAAAAAGAAGGAGAAATGAGATGCTACACACACACACACACACACACACACACACACACACACACACACACAGAGTATGCACCTCTTGGTTATGTGGATGCCACAGTGAGCTTCAGGGAGGCTGTAAACACCCTCCAGTTACTCCTGTCATTCAACACACAGTCAAAGAAACACTAGCTATACATCTACCCCACCCAGACCCATCTCTTCTGCACTGGGGAGAAACAGCTGTGGCAAGGAAACAGGCTCTCACTTTAGAAGACTGCTGAATCTTAATCTCCTGGGAGTCAGATGCAGAGTCGGACTTGGTACCCCCAGAATTTGGCTTCTCCTTTTTTCTCTTCTGTTTCTTCTTTTTCTTTTTTGCTCCCAAATCCCCTCCAGGGCTTCTGTAGGAAATTCAAGGAAAGTAAAAGAAATAAAAGGGAAAACATCATTATATAAAACTGAGTTGCATAAACATTATTACTTAGAAAACCACATGTGATCTGCACAGTGAAGGACAGCTACGTTAGAATGTGTGGCTATAAATCAAAACAACCCTGAGATTCCATCTCACTACCGTCAGAATGGCTAAGATTAAAAATTCAGGTGACAGCAGATGCTGGCGAGGATGTGGAGAAAGAGGAACACTCCTCCATTGCTGGTGGAATTGCAAGCTTGTACAACCACTCTGGAAATCAGTCTGGCGGTTCCTCAGAAAATTGGACATAG
>NC_034605.1:312701-338201 GCF_900095145.1 Mus pahari | reverse complement strand
GTGGGTGGGTAGGGGAGCAGGGGTCGGGGGAGGGTATAGGGAACTTTCGGGATAGCATTTGAAATGTAAATAAAGAAAACATCTAATAAAATAAAATAATAAGTTAATAAAAAAAAAAAAGAATGTGTGGCTATGACAGTGACAGGGTGAGTTTTACACGAGCAAACACTGGTTCTTCCTATGTTACATATCAGGTGCTCAGGTGTCTTCTAAACATAAAAAACTAGATACAAGCCATATTCATAACTGAAGCCAAAGAACAGTCAGAGTTACTCCTTCTCTACGACTCATTAGTAGCCCCTAGGGCTACAGAGATGGTCCTGAGGTTAAGCACATTGGCTACTCCTGCATAGAAACTGGGTTTGGTTCCAATAAGCCACATGGCACTCAGAACTGCCTGTAACTCCAGTTTCAGAGGATCCAATGACCTACCTCTACTGGCCAGTAAAGGTACCTACCAGGCATGCATGTGGTACACATACATGCACACATGCCACTCATATGCACTAAAATATATTTTTAAAAAGACTTATATGCATTAAAAATATCTGTTATAGATACCTCTTTGGGATGACACTATTCATCTTTCTTCATTTATTTGGCGTTGCATACTAGAACAGTACTCTACTTGCTAGTGATTTATGTCATTAGTCCATCAAAATACTTACCCTGAAGCAATAGAAACAAACAAAAAAAACCCCCAAAAAACAACAAAAAATCAAACTCATTTCCCACAGGAGGAAATTTCTTTTGATTAATTTTTTTTTCCTCCACCAATAAAATCCTCCAAGGTTTATTGTCTTAGTATGTAAAGGTACCTGACAGACTGAGTTCAAACCGTGGGGCCCATAGGATAGAAGATGGAACTGATTTCCCTCAAGTTGGCCTGACCTTCCCAGGCATATTAATGTATGTGTGTTTGTGCTCACACATGCATACACACACGCACAGATGCAAAATTTAACAAAAAAAATTTTTTTAATTCCTAAGCATTAAAAACATTATTGGGTAAGACATTTTTGTTCGGAACCCTTTCCACTGCTATATCCTGGAAAAGAAAAAGAATACAAGAGAGAGACGGGATTAAAATTTTTCACTTACTGAGGCTTACTCTACTACAAATTTCCTAGAAGGTAAACTAAAATTTAACTCAGAGATTAGCTTCTTTTTGCCTATGTAGGGAAAGTAATGAAAGCAACTGGTTCTGCTCCACTGTTGTAAATCAATCTGCCCCTGCTTATTTGCTTTCTTAGTTTATATCCAATTAGCATATATACTGCAGTCTTCTACCAAGACTCAGATCTCATTAATGCATACTCAAGGCCTTAAGATACTGTCTCTCAAAGACAATAGGTTTTCTGGTTATTTGCTTACAAAAGTGTCTTCCTAATCATATTTTCATTTTCATAATATTTTCTAACAAAAACACGGTCAGAAACAAAGTTGTGAAACCTGCTCTATTCTATCCTTGCACTTCCAGTGTTTCCTAGGATTCTAAGCTACCTCATTGCTCACCAGCTGCAGGTAATCTACCATGGAGACTGGCCAGGGTTTGCTGACACACTCCTATACAAGAAGGCTGTTGGTGCACAAGTGTTTCAGTGTATCTATCGTCCTACTTGCAGGCAGGTTTGTCCACAGGTAGCAATGCTAGGTCAAAGATCAGGCTTTGACTGTGGGTAAGTAATGAGGATTCGCCTCTAAATAACGTACTGGTTTCCATTCTCTCTAGCATGAAAAATATTCTCCACGGTCAGCAGTAATGTACTTGCATCATTTTTTTCTTATATGAAATAACCTTATAGATGGGGCTGAGGAAAACTCACCATAGACTTCATTTACACATTTAATCAAGACTTGGGTAGATATTTCCCCTGTTGGTTATGTTGTTTCAAAAATTGTTCCTCTATGTCCCCTTTCTATTAGCCATTCCTAAAAATAATTTATAGGCATCATTTATGAAAAAGTATTAACACCTATAATTTATTCTCAACACATGTTCTCATTTTTCTTAAGTATATGTATATGGTGTATATGCATGTATACATGTACATATGTGCACATGTGTCAGGCCAAAGCTGATATTGGATGTCTTCCCTGATTGCTTTCCTCCTGGCTTATTGAGGCAGGGTCTCTCCCTGAACCTAACGTTCATTCATTCTTACCTAGTCTAGGGAGTCTGCATTCTTAGGTGATCCCCCAGTCTGCCTCCAAAGTGTTGGAATTATAGCTGATGTGCGTACCTGCTTGGTTTTTTTTTTGTTTGTTTGTTTTGTTTTGTTTTGTAAGTTCTGGAATATCCTCATACTTCTATGACAAGTGCTTTATCCACTGGGTCCTCTCTCCAGAGGCACTTAATCTAGAGCCTAGAGCCAAACTTTGTATCATCTAGCATCTGTCAGTTGTTTAGATCATAAATACTTTACTCAGTTTAAAATTTCACTTGATGGTATTTTTTTTAGAAAGTATTATGTAATCTAAAGTATAAATGCTTTCCCCTGTGGATTGCTTTTAAATTTTGCTCACATATTGTGTGAAAATGACATAAATATTCTACATTTTTACCCTGCCCTTTCTATGGCTTTTGAGATGTTTGCTTTCTAACCCATTTGGGACCAAATGTACATTTATGAAATACTGAGCCTTCAACATTCCAAAATACATACAGGGAACTAAAGCAAGAAGATGGCAAGTTGGAGACCTGCCTGAGCTACAGCCCAAGTTCAAGGCCAACACAGGCAAGTCAGTGAGAACCCACAGAAGAAATACACAATGTATCTCAATGTATAGTACTGGTCTAGCATGCACATAGTCATGGGTTTAAAGTTTTCCCTGCTCTAAGCAGGGAAAATTATAAACACAAGAGGCTCTCGTATAATAGAACATGTTAGTCAGGGACCAAACTGTCATATCCAAAGTCTAGTAACAGAGGGACAAAGAATCTGACATCTCTCCTTAATAGATACTCATTCACACCTTCCACAACTCCACAGTGAGGTCCATGTGTCCCTGATGCTGCTGCAGCTGTGAGCACATTTAGAGCAAGTGTACAAATTCTTTGACATCATCTTTCATGTTGAACTGGAGCCTGTTTTCCCTTCCTTTGGATCTAGGTGGCCTCTGACTTGCTCTGACACGCTCTGTCCACAGTGAAAGTGACACTATGTGGCTTCCAGATCATAAAACGCCATACACCCCTACTTTTCTTATAACATTTTCATAAACCTGGCTCCCTTAAGAACCTGTCATGATGGTGAGGCCAATGTGGACTCTTGGTTGAGCTGAAAACTGAGCTCCTGGCTCAGATCCAACATTAATTATCAGCCACATAAGTGAATCACATAAATTCAACTCAGGAAGCCCCAAAGTTAGACTCCAACTGTGACTCTATTTTACTTTTGTGGTTGACCAAAACAACATAAGGGACAATATAAGGGAGTAAATATTTGGCTGGGCTCATGGTTTCAAAGGGTTCAACTCACTGTTGTTTGGCACCATGCAGGTCAGCGTGAAAATGTCTGGAGAACATTATAATGGTCCAGCAGGATACACAGAAAGAAGACTATGGGAAGGGGCTAGGGCAAGATACTACCCACAGGAATACCCCCAATCCACAAAACCAACTTCTTCCAACCAAGTCCCAACCCCTACCTTTCAGCACATTCAATACAGGAATCATCTATGAAGCAGTCAAAGGCTCAACCAGTAGGTCAGAGTCTTAAATGTACTTTACTTCTGTTTCAAAGATAAGATCTCAGTATCCAGGCTGGGGCTGACCTCAAATTTGCTATGTATCCCAGGCTGTCTGTCCAGCTTGTGCCTTACTAACAGGGCTATACACTCTCTTTTATCTGTTTTGACTTTTCATGCCAAACAGCCCTGTGTTCTGGAGTCAACATCTAGGTGAATTAAAGAGGCTAAAGAGCTCTGCCTTTGTACAGTATGGAGAGATATACATCTCCACTGGCTTAACAAAAGGACTGTGAGGTTGTCCATTACTAATTCATTCCTAAAACAAAGCCTTAATCTTTGTGCCCAACAACAAGGTTATAGAGGGATTCCTTCTTTTATCGGTTATTCATGTGTTAAATAAATATATATATTACATTTTAAATGGATAATTCATTCTTCAATAAGTCAAAAAATACAAAAACATAGGCAGCTGTAGGTTTACATTTCCCAGTTCCTAACCCTAAAATAGAAAGCAGTGCTTATTGCTGAAGATCCATTAAAACCTTGTCAAGTGGTACCCTAGCGGCCTAAAAATAGTAATGCATTCCCACCCCAAAATTAGCAGTTTATTTTCATCGGCAGAATCAAACTGTACAATCACCATGTTTATATTTAAAATCATCTGGCGACTAAGGGTACCCATAAATATCTGATTGGCAACTGGGCAGAAACAAGTTTATCACAGCCAGGTACTGGAGCTAGAAACATGGGTGATGCACCTTGTTTGGGGAATTCTGATTAGGAGTATCCTCCTAGATGTGTTCAAGCTGGCACCTTATGAAGTGACAGTGCTATGCTGATGTGGAGTCTCACACAGATGCATCTGTGTATGCATGGGATTCAAGAAATCAGTTCATACTGGCATCCTGAATATCTCTAGTATCTTTCACTAGAAGATTTAATAACGAATACCTTCTGGATGAGTGACTGGTGTATTATTCTGGCTATTAAGGTAGCTCCAGTTATGTATTGCTAGAAAGGAATACACCTCTGAAAAGCAACGATTTTTCCTACCTTAGTGGTAAAGGTTATTGAACCTAATCCAAATGTTCTCTAAATTTTTACTTCTACCATGTTCAGCACTGTGTTGGGTCCACAGGGAAGCTAAAGTCAAATGGTTGCACCTCTCTTCTGCTAGAACTCTTTTTTAGAAACTACTAGCCCTCTTTTAATCCCAGCACTTGAGAGGCAGAGTTAGGTGGATCTGAGTTTGAGGCCAGCCTGGTCTACACAGTGAGTCCCAATACAGCCAGGGTTGTGCAGAGAAACTTTAAACAAACGAACAAATCCCACCCCCCTCCACCCCAAATCCCAAACAAAACCAACAAACAACATCCCAGAAAGCCAGTTCAAACAGATTCCTAAAGCACTTTCTTACAGCAGGATAGTGGATGAGCAGCTATGACTGGTGTGCATGCTTAAACCACATGAAATTATCTTCAGTGTACAATCCAGAGATATTAAAAGCACCAGATTATTTCACCAAAATTCTTTAAATAACATTATACCATCTACAGTATAAACTAGGACAGCTATGAGATGAAATTTTTTATTAATTAAATTGAGTTAATTACCACTACTATATTAATAAACTATATTGCTGAAGGTTTTTTGTTTTTTTTTCAAAAAGACAAGGTCTCCATTGTATAGCACTGGCAGGCCAAAACCTCATGATTAGACCAAACGGGCCTCAACTTACAAAGACACATCTGCCTTGGTTACCACACTCAGGATATCCTGAGTGCTGAGATGTAAAGGAATGTGCCATCATGCCCAGCTTAAAATTGTACTTTTAAATTTTGGTATAATGAAGAATATATAATCAAAATATATTCTCAACTTTTATTAGGCCTAGTTTATAAATTCTCCTGTCTCTTGCTCATCTGAAAACCAGGAACTGACAAGGAAGTACAAAAACTGGCACCAAATGCATTATCTATTCTTCCAAATTTGCACAAATATTTAAACCTTCCCAACCCTTAAATAAGTATAAGTTACTTTTCCATTTCAGAAGCCTTAAAGAAACTAGGATGGGGAGTAAGAGATGTTACTGGCACATCCTCATAATACTAGGACAACCACAATAATAATAATAATAATAAAAATACAGAGTAGAGCTTGAAATGGTATAACATATCTGTAATGCCATCAATCTGGAGGACAAGGCAGAAAAAATTTGAACTTGAGGCCAACCTACTGCTCAAAATATGACTACTGCACTGACAATATGCAGAAATTGAAAGATAGCTTAGCATGTAAGAGCTCCTGTAGAGGATCCAGGTTTGTGTGAGTATGCACCCACATGTTCATGACTGTGCTCTTGTGTAAACAAGCACAGACCAGAAGAGGGTGTCAGGTGTCCTTTATCATTCTTTACCCATTCCTTTCAGGCCAGGGTTTCTCCCTGTCCCTGGGACACAGATTTTCTTCTCTAAGCTATAAGCCAACAAAGCCTCAAACCATCCTGTTTCTGCTTCCCTTGGGACCTGTGGTTAAGGTATGCATGGTACACCTGGATTTTTATATGGCTGCTCAGCAGCAAGCACTCTTAACCTACAGAGCCATCTCTTTAGCGTCTCCTCAGAACTTTCAACAATAATTTCTAATGTAATTCAGGAATTATACTTTCAGGTTTCTAAACAAATAAAAATGAGAACAAATCTATACAGAAATTAGCATGTGAACATTTATAGCAACCTTATTCATAACAACTCTCAAAAGGAACAATCCAAATGCCTATGGATACAGAAAATGTAGAATATCCATATAAAGATTACTATTCAAATTTTAAAAAAAGTACCACTTATACATAAGCAGGATAAATTCAGCATAAGAGGCTGGCATTGTAAAGCCCACATATTATATGATTCAATTTTTTTTTAAAGATTTATTATATATATAAAGTACACTGTAGCTGTCTTCAGACACACCAGATGAGGTCATCAGATCTCATTATTGATAGCTGTGAGCCATCACGTGATTGCTAGGAATTGAACTCAGGACCTTCGGAAGAGCAGTCAGTGTTCTTAACAGCTGAGCCATCTCTCCAGCCCCCTTAATTTTTATAAAATAACCAAACAACCAGACCAAAGAAAGTCAAGATACATTTGTGGTTGTTAGGAACTGAGCAGAAGAAAAGTAGAGTGTTTATTATGATTGTCACCTTGACACAATCTACAATCACAGAGACAAGCCTCTGAGCCAGTCTGTGAAGGATTATGTAAGTTAGGCTCTATGAGGTGGGAAAGCCCTCTGTGGCCTGGGGTCCTAGACTACATAAGAAGGCAAAGCAAACTGAGCACCAGCATGCAAGTTTCTTCTAACTGGCTGCAGTGTGCGCAGCTTCCACCTTCCTCACTACAACAGACTATATTCCCACGAACTTAAAAAGATACACTGTCTTGAATTGCTCTGTTAAGTATTCCATCATGAGAAAAAAGTGACTAGTAAAGAGCATTTAGGGAGCGAACTGCTTAGGGATGTGGGTTTCATTCTGGGATAAAAATCACTTCTAGAACAGGACTGTGGCAATGGCTGTACAACTCTGGATGTTATAAAAGCCACTAAATTATATAACATAAATTATATCTCAATAAAACTTGTTAAAAATACTAACTAGTGACCTGCTATGCCTAGGGTGGCAGGATAAGAGAGGCCTGAAAAGACCCAGAACTAACCCAGAACTGTAAGAGCAGCTTAACTGGCATCTGCTTCCCACAGAAATCACAGGCTCTGAAAGAACATGGATGGTAGAAAGAGATGTCACAAGCCTAAGTAGGCAAGGTGCTGAGTAGGAACCTGGACAGTAGGAGAAAAGTTTTTCAAACAGAGCTTCCACATGTAATTCAGTGAACTCTGATTCAGACTCCTGTTTGAGGCACATCACCACATCCAGAAATTCAACCGTGGAAATCATGTTGCCTCTTTATAAAACCTTATCCAACTTTAAGAGTTCCATGCCTTTCCTCCCTGAGATTATGCATGAGAGATCCAAACAAGTTCTGAATTTTGCTATTTTGAGTTGGAAATGTGGGGTAGGGATGAGACTGGGGTCTTGTTCGAACAAGACACTGGAACCAGTTCATTCCATCTCTGCCATGGAAAGGTCAAATATTGAACTTGCTGCAAAGGCAAATTGTCAGAGTCCATGAAATCTATAGGCAAGGATTTACTAGAAGAGCTTCAGAAATATTTCAGTGTGTTCTGGAGAATGCCTACAAAAGCCCACCCTGCTTCTCTCGGAGTCCAGCTAGCTCCCAGCCCCTGGCAGTCAGATAGGACTACTGACTGAGGCACCAATGGAAATGATGTCTGTCTTTTCTTGTTGGCTACTGCATGTCCATGTACATGTTCGAGGCCAGCCTGGTCTACAAAGTGAGTTCCAGGACAGCCAGAGCTATACAGAGAAGCCCTGTCTCAAAAAAACCAAAAAAAAAAAAAAAAAAAATCAACTGCAGGACAGAAGTCACTCAGCATATGGTTAACTATCACTGTGATGGTCCTGCTTTTATTCATGCAACACAATGTTAGCTCAAACTCCCTCCAACTAGAACATAAAACCATTAACACAGAGTTTTCCAGTTTATTTCCAGCACCTAAAACAGTATCTAGCATACAAAAGATCTTCAGTAAGTATTTTCTAGATGAATGAAAAATCAATTTTAAAAATCATTAAGAAAAAGACAAAAAGTCTAACAGAATCATGGGCTGAGGGTATGAATAAGCACTTCACCAAAAAAAAAAAAAAAAAAGCCCTGGCAGCTAATACTCTTGAAAAAAATGCTCTACTTAGTCCCCTGGTCTGGCAAGTATTTTAAAGTCTAAGAACATCTGAAGTATGCCACGAAAAGACAATTCTCACATACCTTTGGTAAGCTGGCATAGCCACTAACAAGAAAAAGCTGGCATGGCAACTCACTGTCACTATCACCACCAGCAGCATCAACACTGTTATCACCAACATCACACATCATGCTTGTCATAATCATCATCACCATCGTCATCAATGTTAAAGTAATTTGATAAAACGTAGTAACTATTACTGTTACCAATATCACACATCTTTACCCCAACCAAAATAATTATTACCATCAGCTTTTATTATCATCATAGCATATGACCATCACCTACAACATTGGCATCATTATTACAACCCCAGCAACGCAACCCCTCATTACTATCTGCAATTATCTCCATTACCACCACCAACTTTTCCATTACCATTATATCAACAACAGCCACCTGTCACCTCAGCTAACAATTTACAGAACATAATGCACAGTAGACACTGTACTAAGCACCTTAGATCTGATCTTGTAAACTGTCATAACACATTATTTCCACTCAATAGGAAGGAAACTGAAATATGGGGCCATTAAGGAACTCATTGAAAGTACTATGTTTAGTAGTAACAAAGCCAGCATTCAAATCTAGCCGGTCTTCACCCAGAATCCTCACCCTTACTATACCGTATTGACCCTTATTTATGCATTTCTTTTCTTTTTTTTTTTTTTTTTTTGGTTTTTCGAGACAGGGTTTCTCTGTATAGCCCTGGCTGTCCTGGAACTCACTTTGTAGACCAGGCTGGCCTTGAACTCAGAAATCCACCTGCCTCTGCCTCCCGAGTGCTGGGATTAAAGGCGTGCGCCACCACCCGCGGCTATTTATGCATTTCTATTGACCATCTCCTAAGATATTTATTGCTGACTTTTGGATCTTCTTCACAATCCCATTCATGATGTTTGAATACCTTTTTATGAATCTGTATCTTTGATCAGGTTACTATAAATCTTCAGTGCTCATATGTGTACATAAGCTCTGGTGCCCTCATTAGGATAACTAATAGAAGAAAAGGCAGAAAACCCAAGGTTCTTGATCAGTGTAGACTAGCAGTTAAGGTAGCCATATCACAATGCTCTGGTGATGAAAAAGAACTGAAACTCAGCTGGGCAAGTTGGCTAAGGCTGAAACAATTAATTAGCTGTTCTGGCTACTAATATGTACACATCCTGAGTTAGGGACATCTCATGCAAGTTATCTCACGGCTACCAAGTTCAGTAATGGATTTTACTTGCAGGAACTTCAGATTCTTCAAGAAGTCATGTATGTTTATTTTTGTCAGTGGTTCACCTGTCCAATTCTAATATTAATTTCTTCACCCTGTTCTCCTAGGTGACCTACAATCTACTGCAGGAAGCCCTGCTGTTCTCATTGGGCTAGCTAGATGATGGCCTCATCTACAGTGAGATTTTAGACACCACAGAGTTCTATTTCCTCTGGGGACTGATGGAGTAAATATCATTAAAGCCTCACCACCTGTGGACAAAGCAACAGCACTGATAAGCCCTAATTCTAGAAGGCTACATGTCCACAGCTACAGATATCCATTATGCATAGGTAAACATTTTCCAACCCAAAATGAATTTGACATTTGGGATTAAAGACATACTGGAAGAGTGTGGAGATGGTTTTGTGTGAAATGGTGATTCCCAATGAAGTCTGGCAACCTTACTCCATTCTCCAGAATCCACATAAATACATGGATGCCTACTGACCTCTGCATATTAGCTATTACACATAGGCCTTCTCCTCCATCACGCACATTCATTCATTCTCTCTTTCACACACAAATTTGTTTTAAAAAATACTGAACTCCAGTCAACAGATTTTTATTAAGCTTTTGATGTATATGACATACCAGATAGTCTAAGACTTAAAGATGCAAAGTGCTATCTTCATGCTTACAATCTGCCTATGACTCCACAGGCAGATTTATGTTCATGCTTTGTAGGTACACACCAAATGCTTCTTAATGACCTTGGCTGCTATTACAGTATCAAGACTTATCAGTACACTGTTTAAACAGTATATTGTTTCTTATAGCTTTAGGAGCTCCATGATCAGGATGGACCAGGGTGCCAGCATGTTTGGGTTCCAATAAACAGTTCTTTTGTCTTCATCACTAAACCTACAATGACAGCTCTCCTCTTTATTACTTAATTGCCTTCCAAAGACCCTCCTTACTATTATTATTATTACTATTATTATTATTTAGGATTTCATAGAATATTTTGGAAGACACAAACTGATCCACAGCTAGTTGCCAGTCTTGCTCCTATCACTCTAAAAACTACCTCTGATCACTGTTAAGTTTTTCATTGCAACAACAACAAACTCATAAAACTAACTGTTAAGGAGGAAAGGATTATTTTAGCTCATATTGTTGGAAGTGCAGCTCAAGATCAAGTAACTCTCAGTTGCTTTGAGCCTATGGCAACAAAACACATCATAATACGTATATGAGGAAGACTGCTTAGATCACAAGCCAAGGAGCAAAGGGGAATGAGACCTGGTTCCCCAAACCCTCTTTACAAGCACTCCCTGATGTAAAGGTCTTCCTGTAGGCTTTTTAAAAGTTTCTACAACTTCCCAGTAGTATCACCCCTGAGTGTCACCAGTCCTTTAACACATAGGCCTTTGGGTTGTTCATGATTTCAATTATAATAAGCATAGATCTCACCATAGGTGCTTCTCAATAGCCATGCTATAATAATAATAATCCAATAATCCCCTCCCCATTATCTGCCCATTGTCCACCACAGCTGACTGACTGAGCCTGAATAAATCTTCCTGTTACCCAGAAACCAGTTAGGGGTCTTCTAGAGAATCTGAGTTAAGAAACACCCTTTGGGCCGGGCGGGCGTGGTGGCACAAGCCTTTAATCCCAGCACTTGGNAGGCAGAGGCAGGNGGATTTCTGAGTTCNNGGCCAGCCTGGTCTACAAAGTGAGTTCCAGGACAACCAGGGCTATACAGAGAAACCCTGTCTCAAAAAACCAAAAAAAAAAAAAAAAAAAAAAAAAAGAAAGAAAGAAACACCCTTTGGACAGTGTGAACTTAATTGAGGAGGCAGAAGAGAAGAAAAACAAATAAATAAACCTCAGGTCCTCAATTCTAATCAAGACTTGCCTTACTTTCAGACTACACATTGCTATGTTTAAATAAAATTATCTTTTACTTGAGTTAGTTTATATATGTATTTTAGACAAACAGTAAAATGTGCTCCTCACTTACCAGTTATGTGACCCTAGTCAAGTCACTTATCTTGAGGAGCTATGACTACCTTGGGGTAAAACAAGGGGTCTGGCTAAGCAGACTCCTGGGGAGATGGCAGCATGGAAAAGAATGGTGGATAAGTAGCACAGGAAGGCCAAATCCTGTAAGGCCTCCAGGGCCTTGACAGGGACCATCACCTGAGGTCACCATGACCAAGGAAATCTTTACGAAACAATATAAATTTGCAATGACTTTGAGCCTGGAGAAGGAGACAATGTGGAGGGAAAGCTTCTATGAGGGCTTATGGGGAGTCACAGACACAGAGAAATTCCTTTGGCTTAGCAATGGTACCTGCAATGAGTCTGGGAGTTGTTTGCTGTCCTGTTATAGTCCTCTTGTTATAGTCATTATGTTAAGACCTTCAGTAAATGCTGTGCACAGTAGCCAATACTAGGGTGTCTTTGATGGGGGGGGGGGGAAATCAANANACCGGTTTCACTTGGGAGTTTGATGCTGATAAACTGAAAACACTAGGATCCCATTAGAGGGAAAGATGGCAGCAGCCTGGACAGACTAGAGAACTATAGAAATGTAAATACCCAAGAATTCTCATCTCAAAGTATCAGTGTGTGCTGTTTAGACTTCTTTTTAAAGTGACAGACTATGCAAACCTTTCAGTTACAGTATAAGGAAAAGATCTTACAAGGTTCCAGGCTAAAAACAAGCCAAATTAAAGAAAGAATGATAATAGGGGTACCCATAAAATGAAAAGGAGATGGCACACAAAACATCTATACCACTGAATAGAGGAAGCTAAAACAGTGCTTTAGAGTTTCAAGGAAAACAACTGTAATAGAATCACATGCACATCTCACTCATGGTTTACGGGGCTGGGGAGATGGCTCAGTGGGGTAAGGGTGCTTGCTGCCAAGCTCGACATTCTGAGTTCAATCACAGAAATGCTCTATGGCAGGAGATAAAGCCTGCAAGTAGTTCTCTGACCTCCACGTGAGCATCACGGCACTTTCCTCCCCCACCACGCACACATAAATAAATACATGTAAAAAAAAATGAGTTATAGTCATCTTTGAGAGCAAGACTCATCAGACATCCAAGAAAATAGAAAACAGAATCATCCACACACTATAAAAAAAATATGAAATAAGAAAGTAATTAAAAGCTTTGCACAGTGGCAGTATTGTAGCCAGTGAGGTTTATCTGAGGCACGATTATTGCTAATTGAAAACTTTTCCCACTACCTTGCCGTGACAACTTGCAATACAGTCGGCATTGGCAATTTCTGACAGTCTCTATGGAGACTGTTCAAAAGAAAACTATCTTTGCCTTTTAATGGCTAACCTTTCTTTATTGTCTATTTGGTGTTTGCAAGTTCTCAAGCCTGTTTACTCTCTCCACCCTCCCTTTTCCTTTTAATAAAGTTACTTTTTAGAAAAAAAAGAAAAGAAAAGAAAGAAAGAAACAGGGAAAAATAATTGAAGAAAAAAGGAAAAGATCTACTTTCTAAAACACACCAGGAGACAAAGGCAGTAAATGAGATGTTCCTGAAAACACAGTTGTGAAACAGTGTCATGGTTCGGATAAATGTTTTTAAGGACACAAGAGCAAAATTGAAAGCTCATGAAACTAATGAAGACACCAGTTATTTCAGAGAGTACACATTTTTTGTCTTGTGAAATTGTAGAATGTTTTGGAAAGTGGTTACAATTTTGTTTTTGTTTTTCTAAGACAAGGTTTCAAGGCTGACCTCCAACCTTCTACGGTGAGGATGAACTTTAATTCCTGATCCTTCTGCCTCCATCTCCCAAGTACTGAGCTTGCAGGCATGTGTTGCTATGCCTAGCAGATAGTAGTGAAAAATGTGGCATTGACAGAGAAACTTGTTTAAAACATGTGTGTTCAAAATTTAAAGACAATTCCTAGAAGGAAAAAAAATGGAAGCACTATATTCTGCAAAAGAAAGGAAAAATAAATGTTTAATTTGTAATATGTTGTGAGAACTTTGGTCTCTTCAAAAAAATAAGTATTCATTTTAATCCCAGGTGTGGGCTGCTTCAGATTGTCCCCAGCAACTATGATTTGCCTCATGCTCTAGCAGATGCAAGGTTTTGCCAGCTGCAGATAGGTTCTGTGAATCTATAACATTTGAAATTCTGGAAACTTTTCAGAGGGTATATAAATGCTAGGGTCCCAAGAGATGGGTTGGTCATTTGGGAAGGTTGGTTGCTGTTTAATAGTAGTCCTGGTTTAAAAGAAACAAAAAGAAAAAAATTTAAGATTCAGTGATCTCTTTCTCTCCTACCTAGTGTTAGGCCGCTAAACAGATGGACTAAGGGTGGAGAAGGGTGGAAGAACCCAGAAAGTAGCAAAAGTCTGGCGACCTAAGTATATAAAAACAGAAAATTCAAAGGCACCTATATATGACTTGTCTAATATGATAGTCACCATCTGTGAAAGGCTTTTTAAAGAATTTAAATACAATTGAATTGAAATTTTAGTTTCTCAATCACACTCTATCCACATTCCGGAGTCCAACAACTCTATGTGAATAATGTCTACTTGCTAGCCAATGGCCATGGTGAAAAACACATGGTTGCCAATGAACCTAATCTGAAGTCTGATCATCTTTGTTGATTGGGCACATACTAAAATGTGAATCAGTCACACTGTTAATTAAGCTAGGATATAAAGAAATAGAATAGCCAAGGAATTTTGCTCTCTATCATATTTTTCAATTTTATTCTGCATGTTTTACTCATATAACCAGTAAAAGGAATAAAACTATTTTCAAATGGAACGATGACAAACGAATTGGTTCTCTTTAGTGATTATACATTGGTGGCAAGTAACAAAGACAGCAGAGTGTGTATGGTGTCCTTACAAACTCTGAATTTCAGCCAGTCTCTGGGGAAAGTCCTGCTCTGGGCCAAAGGTGAAGTTGCCACCTCAGCGGCAAGTCTCAGTTGACATCTGATCATTGTTTTTTAAGTATTTTAGGTATTTTTTGAATGAGGGAAGCCCTTGGGCTAGGGCTCTTAATACATCTTTCCATTTAGATTTATATATTTGACAGGAGAACAAGTTTTAGACGGAGCAGTTTTGAGATATCCCTTAAATTTTGCATGATGAGAAATCAGAGTTACTGTAAGTTTCTGCATTTTCTCTCTGACTCTATGCAGCCGACTAAGGGGAGCGGCCATAGTCAATTCCAACAACAAATAGCTAGATACACTGCATTTTCTTCAAATCTTTTCCCTCAATTGAGGGTAGTACAAGAAGGGTTGTCTTATTATTTTTGTTTCTTAATTCTCATACCTTATACCTGTAATCCTAGCACAGGAAAAACAGAGAAAAGGAGTTCAGTCCAGGCTGCACAGTGAATTCAGCTAGACCGGCCTGAATTGAGAATAAGACCATCTCAAAAACAAAACAAACAACAAAAGAACATCCAAGGGTTACTTTTTGTGACATACTGAGTCTTTTTGTTTTTCTAAGAATTCTTAATGTGCATTGCCAAAAGCAATCTACAGACTGACTGCAATTACTGTCAAAATTCCAACATTCTTCCTAGAAACAACAAAAATCCAAAAATTCATATGGAGGCACAAAAGACACTAAATAGTCAAAGCAAGTCTGAGCAAAAGGAACAATACTGGAGGTACCTCATTTTATGATGCACTACTGGCCACAACAGAAACAGCATGGTATTGGCACAGAAACCAATTTGTAGGCCAGTGGAACAGATAGAGGCTATGGAATAAACACCACAATGACAGCCACCTGATTTTTAACAAAAATGCCAAAAGCCCATTTTGAAGAAAAGCCAGCCTTTTCAAACGATGCTGCAAAACTGGATATCCAAGTATAGAAGAACAAAACTAGATCTGTACTTCTCACTTTTCAAGAAAAGAGATCAATTCAAATCCTAATATGAGACTGCAACTTTGAAATTGCTACAGGGAAACATAAGGAAAACACTTCGATACTGGTGAAGATGCTTTCTAGAGCTATCAGGAAATGTTAGAAGAGTTGGCAAATGGAACTGATGGAATTAAAAGGCTTCTGCTCATGGTGGAAGAAAACTCTTTGCCAGCTATACATATGACAGAAGTATCTAGACTCTGTAATGACTACCAAGGAACCAAACAATCTAGTCAGTAAAGGGTCAAAGGAAATGAACAGGCAGCTGTCAAAAGATAAAATACAAACAGCTAATAAATATTCAAAAAATACAGCTCAGCATTCTTGGCCTTTAGGAAATAGCAATTAAAACACTGAAATTCCATCTCATCCCCAGTCTGAGAGACTACCATTAGTGAGTAAACACAACAAATGGTAACTAGGATGGTGGGGGAAAGGCAGCCCTTGTCTGTTGCTGGCAGAAGTGTAAATTAGCCTAACTAGTATGGAAATCAGTATATAATACTAACAATAATACTAACGATAACAGTAACAACAACAATCAGTAACAACTATTTTATGAATCAATTATGCCACTCTTGGGAATATATCCCCAAAACTCTAAATCAATATAAAAACCTTTTATTATTTTGTCTCAAGCTTTTTTTTTTTTTTTTGAGATAATGTCTGGCTATGACTTAAACTCAAGGTTTTCCTCAGTTTCCAAAGGCAAGGATTACAGCCACCACATTTTAACTAAAATTTTTGTGTTATCAGGGATTAAATAAACGCAGATAGGTACGCATAGTGGACAACTCCTCTACCAGGAAAGTACATTCCTGTACCACCCCCACCCCCAATTTCTGATTGCCACAAGGTGAGCAACCATATTCCTTAAGTCATTCTATGCTGGGCTTCTGCCCCACCAGTCACAAAATGGAACTAACTAACAGTCCACAGTCAGAAAGCCCTGAAATTGTGTGTTCAAAAAAAAACTTTCATTCTTTAAATGTAATTGTCGCAGTGATTAAAAAGCTGATTATTTTCGCCAGGCATGGTGGCACATGCCTTTAATCCCAGCACTTGGGAGGCAGAGGCAGGCGGATTTCTGAGTTCGAGGCCAGCTTGGTCTACAAACCAGGACAGCCAGGGCTATACAGAGAAACCCTATCTCCAAAAAAAAAAAAAAAAAAAAAAAAAAGCTGATTTTCATAGGATGAAGCTAAGGAGTCCTCTAGGATGTAGTTTACAAATGGAGAAAATATACCTTAATAGGGCAAGAAGTCCTTGGGTTTAAGTAGACTTAACATTGTGGCCATCTTCAACAGTTTTACCAAATCCTTTCAGAAACTGAGAAGGCAGAACAAATCAAGACCCAGTAGAATAGTCCATGTTAAAGACCCTGGATTACCTCTGCAGCCTCACATTGGGGTTTGCAAGTTCCTAGCAGAGTCATCTTGGAGACCACCTCTCCCCACTGCCACCCAGGACAAGAATGAAATCTTCAGTCATTTGGACTTTTCGCTGGCCTCAAAGTTTTTAAAGCTCCACGAATCAGGTGGCAAGGCAAGTCACTGAAGGTATCTTTTTAGGAAATCCTCAACTATTTTACTTCTAATTGTTCATATTTTATTTGAAAATAATAAAACTACATTGTTTGAGCTATCATCTCACTACTTAAAACTGACAATCTCCTCCATCAATGTTTTGAGAATGCATGTAATTTTTAGAGTGGTATACTGCTACCATACTTGGGTGGACCAAAGAGTTGATGTACACACTTCCCATGACAATGATGACACTCAAGTATTTTATAATACTTATGCTATTGCTTTAAATTAAACGCAAAACCTCACATTCTGTTTATGGGCATTCAATATTACCCATAAAATAAAATATAAAGCTAATGAAGAAAATTCTGCAAAAACAAAAGCATAGTGGTATTCACTGTGTAATTTTCCTTTATTTGAATCTACAGTATCAGCACAGTAAGCTAGAATAACTCCTAGATGCATTATACTGAATGTTAGGTGTATATTAATCCTTTCAAGCCACAGGGGAGCCATTGAACAAATTACAGCTCCATGTACTGACCATGGCCTATTGGCTCAGAAGTAATACTTTGCCTATTAGAGGTAAAACATTATCTAATCATTCTCCAAAGGCTCTTTATTTGTTGTTTATTTAAACTAGTGGAGAATGAAGAGGCCAAGTAAGGAAGGAAAAGTTTTCCATATTTTAACACTGACAAACTTTAGCTACTTAAAGAAAACTTGGGTTTCTATGGAGCACTATCAATTCATGAGCCAAATAAAACAGAATGACTTCCTTAAATTGTACTGTCTAAATTGAAATCAAAAGAGGAAAGTAGTTTAACAGAGCAGAAGTTACTTCAGTCTTGCTAATCTCTCTATACTTTAATATATAACAATTACTCCATTATATTTTTTAAACTGTAAGTTATCGTGTTGCCTACTCTTGGTTAAAACAACCCAATCCACTGGGCAGCTCTAAATTTTGATTAAGCATCCTAATATATAATTAATATGCTGATGTATAAATCTGGAAACCTCTTAACTGGGCCCCAAAAATGCCTGTGGATGCTCTTATGGGAACTTCAAACAGTCTATAGCAAGGCATCAAACAGTTCCAGATCAGTGGTTGCAGAGAAGAGTGTGTCTTTGTACCAAGGGTATCTTCGACTTTGTAAGCAAGAAAGCTTGATTTAAACCCCCACCCTAGCATATCCATCACACAGAAGAATATAACTTGAAGAGAGTTAAGTCCAGGGTCTCCCCAGAAAGATAACCTACGGGTGCTGAAGTTCCTTGAGTTATCTATCCATTGGCTTGCATATGGACCCACTTCTGGCAAGAAGGCTAGTGTTTCAAAAATACACTCATATTTAGCTATCACAGGCAAATTTCTATTACTCATAAACAGAATTCAGGCTAAGATTTCTGTAGAATTGCCTCTCTGGGCTTAAAAAAATCTAGACTTGAATGATAACATTCAGTACTTGCAGCTGCCACTGAACTGTTCGCTGAAAACCTTAAAAAGCAACTTGCCAAAGGGAGATATATGTAGTCAGCTTTTCTTTTTCGTCATTTGTCATTTAATATCTGATAACGTAGTCAAGATCAATACAGCCTCCTTTCTTAAAGCTTAAAGTAAACATTGAATAAAATACAAATACTTGAAAGACTCTCCATGAACTGAATAAATAAGCCATCTGTGACTCAGGCTTCCCTATCGTGTTTTTAGGCTGACCCACTTCTCCAGTCACCATGGTTCGCAGAATCTCACTTCTAAGGGGCAGCAGTAACAGCTCTGTGCCAGCGCATAGTTTGAATCCAACAGGGTAAAAGGCTGAGGCAAAGAGCACCTACAAAGGGACACCGGTCTTTATTTAAAATGATCCTCCAATCCCCGCCTCTAAACCAGAACTTCAATACCAGCCTTAACCAGAAGCAGTCTTTTCTCCAACGCTAGGAAAAAAAAAAAAAAAATCAAGTCTGTAGGGGAGAAAAGAGGGCAGGCACAGATTGAGAAACCGATCAAATTTTAAAGTACTTGGTACATTTTGGCTTTGGAGATCAAGACACCGGTTTTGCTGGAGGGGTAAGGTCGGGGCCGCGGGAACTCGGTTCACCGGTCAGCTCTGCTCTAGAAAGCTCTGAGGGCAAGCTCAGAGGCCGCAAGGCTGAATGTCCTCAGGCGTCGGCTGAGACCTGTCTCCCTCCCCCTCTCCCCCTCTCGGCGCCCCTTTCCGGGCCTGGGAGGCAGAACTTTGCGCAGTTCGTCGCCAGCAGCCGAGACCGCCAGGGGCGCATCCCCATCCCACCCCCACCACGGCTCTGCGGGGTTCGTCTCTACAGGGGGTTTGTGGCGGCTGGGGGGAGGGGGCGCGAAAGTACTAGAAGGATGCCGAGGCACAAGTGGAACGACTTGCATCTCCCCTCGCTTCGCCGGTCCAAGACGCCGCCACCACAAAGGGAAGGGCCTTGCGCCCTTGCTAAGTTCCCACCCGAACCACTCGCCGCGGCTGGGTGAGGCCAAGCCAGCGGGGGCGCGCGGCAGGTGACTGTCGCGTCGCGGGTCCCCGGGCCCGAGTCGCAGTCTCCCCGCCCACCTCAGGCCTCGCCCACCACTGCGTGCTCCCCGAGAGCCGGGAGACCTGCACCTCACAATGGTCTCGGGAGGAGGCCACCGCCAAACGGAGCGGTCCAGGGGCTCCCGCACGCCACGAGCGGGCGCCGGAGCCCTGAGGTGCGCGCGGTCCCCGCCCTGTCGCGCCCGCGCGCCACCTCCTACCCTTTGGCGTGTTCGGTCTCCTCCTCATTGTCTCCGTCTATTCCGCACGTGTCCTGGTCGTCCAGCTCTAGGCTCTGCTGGCTGGCCGCAGACTCGCTGTCCTCCGCCATCGCGGCGGCTCCGAGAGGCTGGGGAGGCGGCGCTCCGAGCAGCAAGCAAGGCGCGACAGGGCGGGCGCGGCCGCAGCTCCCTCTAGTGCCGCCCACCCTCGGGCACGGAGTCTGGAGTCTGCGGCCCCGCCCACCCCGCCGGCCACGCCCATCACAGCCGGCCCGGCCCCGCCCACTCTCGTGCGGCTCCCGCCTGTCTATGCAGTCCCGCCCGTCTCAGTCAGGGAGGGCCCCGCCCACATTGCGTGCCGACTCCCGCCCACTTCACCAGTTCTCCCACTTCGGCGGTCGAGGCCCCGCCTACCTCGCCTTCCCACTTCCGCCTATTCGAGCGGCTGAAGCCCCGCTCGTCTCGTGGTCCCGTTTCCGCCTGGGCTAGCGAGGCTCCGCCCACCTCGCCTCCCGCTTCGGCCGGCACTGCCCCGCCCACCTCGCTCGCCCGCTCCGGCCTCTTCAGCGGGCGCGACCCCGCCCACCTCAGCCAGCCCGAGGGCGAATGCACGAGGCCCGTCCTTCCTCAGTCTAAAGCTGTGAGGTGGGGCGGTGGGGGGGAAATCGTGGAGCCCGAGCGGGGACCCGGGGCCGAGGCCGTAGGGCGTGGGGCGTGGCCTGCAGGAGGATGCGTCTGTGGCTCCAAGGCTAGACCTGGTCACTGCAGGTTGGGTTGCAGGGCTGCGCGGCAGCCTTTGCGAGCACTGGCTGCAGATTCTATAGGTCCGTGTGCCTCAGCGCTCTCGACTTCCGCGGGGATTTTTTTTTTTTTTTCCACTCAGGCCTGCGATTCCCTAAAGCTCTCCCTGCCTCCTCTCCCACATGTTCAAAATTTTCCATTTCACGTTTTAGTGTCTAATGCTTATCAAGCCAAAGCTCCACCTCCCCACCTCCCCGCAGCCTCAGGGTCCTCAACAGAAGATGACTGGAGTTGTCTGGGGATTTTTTTGGTTGGTTGGTTTTGTTTTTTGTTTTGTTTTGTTTCGCTTGTTTGTTTTTTGTCTAGATGGGTTCGGTTGAGAACAGAACGAACATTTTGTGAAGCATGGTGAAGACACCCAAATTAGGGGGATTGGGTGGTTTTAGGCAAGTCATTCGGCTTTTTTCTAAGTGAAGGTCATGACCTAGACCTCCAAGCAAACGTGTGGACAGAGTTGAATTCGTCCTCCGTCAGGAAACAGGAGAGGAAGAAAGCCAAGCATGGTGGCCAATGCCTGTTATCCCAGCAGTCCTGGAGGTAAAAAGTCCCGGAGGTAAAAATTAGGAGTTCTTTGAGGCCAGCATCCACTGCATACAGAGTTCAAGGACATCTTGAGCTACAACAGATTCCTCTCAGGGAAAATAAAGGACTGGGGGATAGAGGAAAGAGAGCCTCCTGTGTGTACCAGATAAGGCACAGGTGAAATCCATACTGCTGTTAAATGCTTCCCACGGCAGGCACTCCTTTGCTTTCCAGGGAGAGGGATTGTTCAAAGATCCTGCCAGACCACCAGAAGACTGCGAGGTGGTTTTACAAAGGCAGTTGCTGAGAAAGTTACCCAAACTCTGTAATGAGGGGGAAAGTCCCTAAAAGCCACCTGAAAATTTTAGTGTAAAGCGAATCTCCCCCAACACACACACACACACACACACACACACACACACACGAGAATATGTGGTTATCATGCAATGAACTCAAATGACCTAGGCACAAAATTGCAGAGCAATTTCAAAGCCCAACATTTGTCTGACCTTCTTGGATAAAGTAGAAATAGGACCCAAACATGGAGAAAATGCAGTTCTGTGCTTAACAATTGCAACTATTTCTCAGACAAGGTCAAATGTGGCCTCTAGATTCAGACTTTAGGATAAAGTTGGGCAGAGATGACTAAGGTTCCTGACCCTCATCTTTATGAACTGAATATAGCTGAATAATTAACCTGTCAACAGAGTCCTAACCAGGAGGTATGAAGTCATTCGTTTTAACCTGTCAGAGGGCTTGGTGGCAAGACAATAGAGACTGGGGAAATCAATATCAAGTTTAACATATAAAGGAAGCCAATAGGCAAAGAAAACATGGAAGCCTTCCTCCCCTCCCTGCCCCCTCCCCAGTCCACATAGCACAGAATAGAAAAACACATTATAAGCACATTGTATTCAAATGTGTGAGTGACTGGTGCTTTGTGAATGTCCTGTGAAGTTTCCTGCATCTTATGGTCTAGTCTTTTGGGCCTCAGCCCACTAACCCACTCTTTCTCAGGAGTGCCATTTCTTTCTTAGTAAAGTAACTTTCTTTTCTTTTCTTCTTTTTTATTAGATATTTTCTTATTTATATTTCAAATGCTATCCTGAAAGTTCCTTATACCCTCCCCCCACCCTGCTCCCCTACCCACCCACTCCCACTTCTTGGCCCTGGCATTCCCCTGTACTGGGGCATATAAAGTTTGCAAGACCAAGGGGCCTCTCTTCCCAATGATGACTGATGCAGCTAGAGACACGAGCTCTGGGGGTACTGGTTAGTTCATATTGTTGTTCCACTATAGGGTTGCAGACCCTTTCAGCTCCTTGGGTACTTTCTCTAGCTCCTCCATTGGGGGCCCTGTGTTCCATCCAATAGCTGACTGTGAGCATCCAATTCTGTGTTTGCCAGGCCTGACCTCAAATTGTACTACAGAGCAATTGTGATAAAAACTGCATGGTACTGGTACAGCAACAGACAGGTAGATCAATGGAATAGAATTGAAGACCCAGAAATGAATCCACACACCTATGGTCACTTGATCTTTGACAAGTGAGCTAAAACCATCCAGTGGAAAAAAGTAATTATTTCTAGCTGTGTGTTCCCCAGTGCAGTTTCTTACTCCGAGACACAAGAGTCAGGTGCTCTCTGAACTCAGAGCAACCCATATCTATAACAGGTTCAAGCATTTTTCAAACTCCCAAGGCAAAGGAAATACAACATGTGTTTATTTATTTTAATTTTCAAGAAACATTACCTAAGAAACCTAAAAAAAAAAAATAATCAAGAAAGCAAATAATTCTGGAGAAATGAAGAGAGGACATTAGAATTCAGTAAACATCAGAAAACAATGACAAGCAGGGAACATTGTTCTGCAGAACGCAGAGGAACAGGGCCAGACATTTGCACAGTGTTAGACTGAAGCCTTATATAACCCAAGTGTTTCTCTGCAGAATATTATTCTTTTCCAGGAGAGAAAAGTTTGTGGCCAGCCCCGGAGGAGTCCTCAATTCTATTGTCACGTACAGAAACTCACCTCGCCTCCAAAGGGCTTTACTTTTCTCTCTGGCTTCATCCAGGAGTCAGAGCCAAGTGGCAGTGTCAGGAAGATGAAATCCAAGCTGAGGGGAAAACTCTTGTGTAGAGTGTTTGCCAGTGTGTTAAAAGTGGCCTGTGGGGCTTTCTCCTTCTGCTTAGCTTATCTTCTTATGGAATACAAGTCCAAGATTGTGTTGTTGGTCTTGTTCACTTGTTTTAAAAGTATATTTTTAAGCATCATAAAACATGCAATGTAGAACTTAACTGTCAAACATTTTGTAAGCATATAGGTTGGTTTCATTTCACACCACCAGTACCTAGAACATTTCCCCTTGCTGAACTACATACACCTCAGTACCCATTAAGCAGCTCTCTGGTCACATCTTCTGGTCAGACTGTGGGAACTACTGGTCTACTTTTGTTTATGTAAATTTGATTACTGTAGAAAGTCATATAAACTCTTACTTTTTTTTAGACTGATTTATTTCACATAATATAATAGTCTCAACATCCTTTATGTTAAAGCATGTGTTGGCGCTTCCTTCCCTTTGAAAGCTAAATACTATTCCATTGCCTGTATGTTTTATGAGTCCATTCATCAGTGGGCATTGAGTTTTTTCCATTCTTTGGGTACTATGAAAGCAAGACCTTGCTTTCAGTTCTGTTGAACAATTCAAACAGAAGTAAAGTGGCTGAATCATATGGTATTTAAGTTTTTGAGGAACAGGCAATGGTGTCTACACATAGCTGCTCCATGTCCGTTCCTGTGAGTACACAAGGGCTCTTACTTGTCTGTAAGAGTTGTCTGGAGACTCCAATGCTTGCCCCTCCTGCTACACTTCTTTCCTTTCTTTTATCCAACGACAGTGGTCCGACTGGATGGGGATGACATAATTCAGTATAACCAGGGACACATAACATGTTTAGAAGTAAAGCACATTTTAAAGCCAATAATAAATATTATGTTTCCATGTTTGTGTGTGCAGATGTACATACAGGTATGTCTGTGTGTTTGGAGGCCAGAGAACAACCTTGGGTCTCATTCCTCAGATGCCATCCACCAATTTTTTGTTTTTGTTTTGTTTTGTTTTGTTTTGTTTTTTGAGACTGGCTTGAAATCCAACCATGTGGGCTAGGCTGGATGGCCTGGGAGCCCCAGGGATCCTGTAATCTTTGCTTTTCTTGAACTGGGGTTACAAAAATGTGTTATCACTCCTAACATTTTTTCAAATGTAGCTTTGGAGGATCACACTCATGCTTGGAAGGCAAGCATTTTCCTGACTGGGGTATCTACCCTGTCCACTAAGCAAGTTTTTGAAGCCACATAATTCAGTTGTCTGTAGCAGAATATTCTATAAGAAATGCACAAATGGCTTTAATTACAGTGAGAAAAAAATATAGAAGTGTAAAATTATATAATTATACAATCTATTTGTGGGAGATTAGTACAACTCTCTAATATGTATTAGCTGTAATGCTACATGATACTGGACCTCAAAAATACATCTGAGTGTCCTCTCCTTTTTCCCTTCTGAAAGATGAAGTGAGGTTGGGACTAAGAGATATGACAGCAAAACGCCAAAGGAAATACCTGATTAAAACTAAAGATTCATTTTGAGCCTACGTGTTTACCAAACTAACTTGTTTCTCCAGAAGTTAGGAGATGTTAAAACACCTGAAGAGAGGAACTGGGGCGTGAGCAAATGGTCCAGAATTCCATTGAGAGAAATAAGAATATAGAAATCTCTTAATTAAGAGATGAGGTTCAGAAGATGGCCTATTCGGTCATCATTGGGAAGAGAGGCCCCTTGGTGTTGCAAACTTTATATGCCCCAGTACAGGGGAATGCCAGGGCCAAGAAGTGGGAGTGGGTGGGTAGGGGAGCAGGGGCGGGGGGGGAGAAGGTTAAGGGAACTTTCAGGATAGCATTTGAAATGTAAATAAAGAAAATATCTAATAGAAAAAAAAGAAATTTAAAAAAGAGAGAGCTGAGGTTCCTGAGGCCTTGCGTGCTTCTCCTCTATCCCTCGGAGTACTTTCCTACCAAGATCACAAGCTTGGCTTAGCCAGATCTGGTCTCCTGTTCTGTTATGATAGGCCTGACCATGCTTTTATTTGAAAGAAT
>NC_034605.1:297112-312157 GCF_900095145.1 Mus pahari | reverse complement strand
TTCAAGGTCAATCTATAGAGCAAGATCCAGAACAGCCAATCTTAGGTAGTGAAGGAGTTGGAGAACAGAAAGCTGGTGATAATGTAATAGAACAAGGGGGCCATGTTCCAGCTCCTGCAAGCAGCAGAACTCTGCAGTTTCAGCCATGTGGCTCTGGCTTTAGATGAATAATAGAGTGGACTACTTGGATAATCGATGCTGGTTAGCTGGAGCTAAGAAATTAGTGGTGATTANGAAGAGACCAGCATCACTGAGGTGAAATCTGGGAAGTGTTTTCTGCAAGCGCATAGAAACTGTGTTCCAGAGATAGCCAAGGTTGTACCTCCCACTGCAGCTGNACTTGGTAACGGGAAAGAGTCACTATGGTGGTACTGGTTTTGAAAGCACGAAGGGGTTATGAAGAACAGCTTAGGCTTGGCACTGTGAGAGGCCGTGGAAGGCCATTATTGAAGGTGCAGCCTCAGTTTAAGTTGATGGCCCAGGACTGAAGGGGTCATGCAAAGGATTTGAGGCTTGGCACCATGAAGAGAGCCTATGAGAGGCTATTGGTGAAGCCTAGTTGGAGTGAAACTCCCCAGTGTATTGGAGATGTAAGTACCATGGGATTATCACCAAGAACAGAAGCCATAGTGGAGTGGATCAACCTGAGCTTAGAGTGCTACAGAGGGCAGANCTGGAGAAGTGATGCCAGCCCTTAGGGGGAGCCCAAAAGATCAAGTGGAATCCCAGACACTGAAACAAGAAGCTGTAACCCTGAAGTTGCCTTGGAGACTCAAGATGTTAAAGATGCCAGAGCCATGGGATACATGGTGAGGAAAGCTGCTAACAGGGAGTGAAACCAGCCCAGGAGAAAGCAGTTTGTTGCAGTCAAACAAAGATGAAAAAGGAGTGGAGATCTGAAGACCGCTTTGACATCAGCCATGGAGATGCAGAGTTTGGAGTTTGCCCAGCTGGTTTCCTGTCTTTCTTTGGGGATTACAGTTAAGTGATTGGATGAATCTCAGAAGAGACCTTGAGCTTTGGACTTTTAACATTGTTGCAACNACTATAGACTATGAGGACTTTGAAAGTTGGACTAAATGTATTTTGCATTAAACATTTAAGTATGGTCCCCCATAGACTCATGTGTTTGAAAAAGTCTGTGGGGGCCAGGGAGTGGAATGTCATGGTTTGTATATTCTTGGACCAGGGAGTGGCATCATTTGGAGGTGTGGCCTTGTTGGAATAGGTGTGACCTGGTTGGAATAGGTGTGTCACTGTGGGTGTAGGCTTAAGACCCTCACCCTAGTCGCCTGGGAAATCAGTCTTCCACTAGCAGCCTTTGGATGAAGATATAGAACTCTCAGCTCTGCCTGCACCATGCCTGCCTGGATACTGCCATGCTCCACCTTAATGATAATGGACTGAGCCTCCGAACCTGTAAGCCATTCTCAATTAAATGCTGTTCTTTATAAGACTTGCCTTGGTCATGGTGTCTGTTCACAGTAGTAAAACCGTAACTAAGACACAGTGCTAGGAAAGAGAGATGCAGTTTGACTACTTTCTCCTAGAAATAGAGATTTCTTCCAGGAATTCCATGTGAGCACCCTGTTCTCCTGCCTAGTCCTCCAAGAGCAAGAAGAGATTGGAGGAGTGGAAGGGAGAAACTTGTCTAAGAAGGCACAGAGGAGAAGCCATAGATCCTAAGACCTTTAATTGATGTGTAACAGAATGCCGTCTTGGTAGCTCTGAAGCAAATGATGAGGTGGACTATTCCCAGGGAGGAAGATTCAGTAAGGTATCCACTTGAGTTACTCTGAGTAAATACAACTTTCAACCATCCCCAAAAGATGGTCTTAAAGGTGAAGATGCCACGAAGGAAGGAGGAGGCATGGAAGACACTCGGCTACCTTTATTTGAGACACTAATATCAGTAAAACCAAGAGTAATTAAAGGGAGCCAAGGTGCCTCCCAGTCATAAAGCATTTTTCTAGCATGTATAGGACCAGGCTCTGACCCCTCCCCCTCCTCAAAAAAGGGGGAGGGAGTAAGGACATAAAAAAGGACACACATGGTATACCAAAGCTGACTCACACAAAGCTCAGATACAACAGTCTCTTCCCAACTGTGGGCTCAGTGATGTGGTTTGTTAGCTCGATATTGACAGTCTACATGACAGAAATCAACTGTTGCTCAAAATCAAGACTCTTACCCAATGGAAGCCAGATTTCCATCATTTAACAGCACATTGCTTCTTTTGTGCTTTAAAATCTACTCATCCCAGATAGATGAGGAGTTGGGGGCAGCTGTGAGTAGTCATGTGACAAATCGAACAGAACCAAAATGTTTCTTGCAGAATGTAATGAGTGGATATAGGGAGGCTCACTGCACAAAGCAGTTAATTTCCCTATATTGGAACTTTCCCTTAATAAAGTGCCTCTAAAAGCATAAAAGACAGCTAATCAAATCCTGAACTCACAAAGGAGCAAACAATGTCCTTTGTCTGAACTTAGCAATTAGGATTGCATGCTCACTGGTGCTGACTCCAGAACCAGACTTTACAGTATTCAGCTTCCAGAAGGTAAGCAAGAAGAAGCTCTCCACCTTGGATCTTTGGGCCCAACCTCACAACTAAACTTCGTTGAGCTGGTAGACTATGATCTAGAAGGGTCTGCCATCTGCAGTCAGAACAGCCATTTGCAGACCCCGCAACAAACATCAGCTCCTGGTGTGTCAGTTTATAACAGAACCCTTGCAAAAGAAGTTATTTGCTAATCATGACCTTGCTTTCTATTGAAAGATAAGCAAACCAAAAAGAAACAAACCCTTTCTTTGTGGTTGTTTTGTTCCTGAGTCAGAATCTCACATACCCCAGACTGGCCTTGGTGTTTGTTTTGTGGCCAAAGATGACTAACTCTGAGCCTCCACCCATCTAATGATTGCATGTGTGTACCACCAAAGCAGGTTCTGTGCCACACTGGAGTATTAAATCCAGGGTGTTGTGCATACTAGCAAGCACTTTACCGATTCAGCTACATCCTTGGCCCATAAACCCCAAATTTAGCAGTGACAATATCTAACTACTGTTCACTTTTAAAATCCTCAGTGATTCAGGCATGTATTTTTTACGTTACTATTTTAAATTTTAATTTGTGACGAGAGCAGTACAAGATTGCCCACTTCATCAGTCTTAAAGTACCCAGTAAGGTACCATTAACTCTTAAGTGCAGTGTTGGATAACATATCCTCTAGAACTTCCTCTAAACGAGTTGGGAAATATGTTTTGTGTTTACTTTGCAAGCACTATTCCAATGAGAAGATGGAGAATAAGAGAAGTTAAAAGAATTTGCTTACACTCGAGTGCAAACTTGTACAGCCATTATAGAAATCAGTAAGGTGGTGGTTCCTCACAAAGATGGGAATTGATCTACCTCATAGATGCAGTTATACCACTTCTAGGCATACACCCAGACGCTGTTGCATCTTACTTACTAGAGACACTTGCTCAACCATGTTCATTGCTACTTTACTCACAACAGCCAGAAATTTGAAACAGCATAGATGTCCTTCTACAGAAGAATGAATAAAGAAAATGTACACATGACCTGGGGGTAGGGGCTACTAGAATGGGAGGGTGGGGGAGGGAAGAGAGAATTGAGTGGAATTCGACAGGGAGATAGAAACAGTGCAGTGGAAACTTCCTAAAATATATGAAGGCAATCTTAACAAAGTCTTCAATCCAAAACAGAGTCCCCAAACTGGCCATCTCTTGTCACCAGATGAACCTTCCAGTACTGGGACTATATACTGGATTCATCCAATTGAATTATTGGCCAAAGGGGTCCCATGGAAATCCCCAAACAACCCAGGATGTTGTCAAGACGATAGGTTGCTCTCCACAAACTGACAGCAAGACCCTCCAAATCATCTATGAACTCACAGAGATTGAAGCTGCACCACAGGGCCTGCACATGTCTGCACCATGTCCTCTGCATATAGATTATGGCTCCAGTTTAGTGTTTTTATGGGATTCCCGAGTGTGTGAACAGGTGGGTCTCTGATTCTTGTTGGGCTCTTTTCCTTCNGTTGGTCTGCCTTGTCCAACTCCGATGTGACGGCTTTTGTTTTCTCTCATTATATTTTGTTGTGTTATGTTTGGTTGTTATCTCCTGGAAGCCTGTTCTGTTCTAATGAGGGACAGAAAGGGAGTGGATCTGCATGGGAGGAGAGGTTGGGGAGGAACTGGGAGGAGGGGGGGTGTAATCAGGATATATTGTGTGGGAAAAAGCTCATACTTCAATAAAAGGGGAAAACTTTGATTTGAAAATAAAAATAATGTACCCGTACTCAAGATATGCACGAAGCAGGATTTAAAACCACATTTGTGTGTCCCTAAAGCCTTACCATCTTCTATCTGCTCGGTATTTTCTACTGTCCATAGAAGATGTTCCTTTCAATGTTATTAAGCAGAACTCTTCTAGTAAGAGTTTTACATTCTATTCTATGTATAATTGTTGTATCCTGATTACATATTATAATAATATACATTATTACATAGTGCAATGAATAAAGTATGTCTGTACAATTATTACTTTGGTAAGTAAATTATATGTAATTATGATGTTACTCTCTATCATGATCATATATTACCACTGCCTTTTTTTCCTCCAAAGTACTTCTGCTCTTGTTTTATTTCTACAGCTTCTCTTCTTATAACTCACTTATAACTTCTCTTCTTATAACTCGTGTTTATTAGCATTTCCTATAATAGGTGACAAATGAAACTAGGGGAAATTACATCCCTTCCTTAAGATAAAAATAGATCCATTATTGGTAAAAGCAGATATAGACTTTGACCCCAACGTCAGGGCCACATTCTCTCTACTTTATCATCATTATGTCGCTGTGTTCGTTTGTTTGAGACAGGCTCTCTTTATGCTCCCTCGGCTATTCTGAAATTCACTCTATAGACCAGGCTGGTCTTGAACTCACAGACATCTGCCTGCCTCTGCCTTCCTAGTGCTGGGATTAAAGGCTTGTTCCAATGCAGCAGCTATCATTATATTTTATAGTGGTCATACAAGATAATAGTTTTTCGTGCATGTGTATCACTGTGCCTTGCTCATTTCATCCCCATCAGCCTCCATCATACCCCCCATCCTTTCTGCTGGTTATTATTTCTTTCTTTCACTATTCCCTTCCCCAGAACAGCTAGGGACCTGCAGCTTTAGCTCTGGAATGATGTTTTCATTCAGCCTTTTGACTAAGCAAGTTGGTTTTTCTAAGCAGAGCTCTGGGTTGTGGTTAAGGCTGAAGAATGAGCAGCTGGGGCTGGTGAGCATGCAGGGAAATGAATGGGTTTCTGCCCTGCTGGCCAACATAGAAATTAATACAGTCTCTCTGAAGAACAATTCTGGGTATAAGGTCAGCACTCTGAATTTGAGAGTTCTACATCTATTAATAAAGTCAACTAAAGGTGGAAAATATTTATTATAATCAAGTCTGTACTGAACACGAACAGACTTCTTATTCTTAGAATAATATGAAATAACAACTGGTTCCATTGTACTGGACATTGTGAGTCATATAGAAATGACTTAGAGTATAGGTGCAGATATTCATGGATTATATACAAATACTACATCACTTCATGTAAGGCAGTGGTTCACAACATGTAGGTCACACCCCTTTTAGGTGTCATAGATATCCTCACTTACATTATGATTCATAACTAGAAAGTTACAGATATGAAATAGTAATGAGATGATTTTGTGGTTGGGGGTCACCACAACAAAAGAAACTGTATTTAAAGGAGTGCGGCTCTAGGAGGTTTGAGAACTACTGATATACAGGATTTGAGCATCCATGGATTTTAGTATCTACAGGTGATCAGGATGCTGTCCCAGCACCAGTGTCACTTGCTGAGAGGGAAAATACTCTGAAAGTTCTGCAGAGACATGCACTGCAACAGTATTTGAAGAACAAGATATTAATGGAATTTGAGGCTCCACCCCCAAAGCTGATCAAGACCAGTGACTAGGAAAGGTGACAGGACGCAGAGACTGAGAGTCACCTCTCCCATCCAGCTTAGAGTACCAAACACCCATTAGAAGACCACTAAGGTTGGAGGTAAGAATTATCCCTTCCCTCCTTGGAGTCCCCACGAGTGGGACTTTAAGAGCACCAGAGGTTAGGGAGATGGTTCAGTGGGGGAAGTGCTTTCTACAAGCATGAGGACCTGAGTTCAGATCCCCAGAACCCATGTAAAGATCTAGTTATGATCACATGTTCCACCCCAGAACGAAGGGATAGAAATATGGATCCCAGAGGATTCATGGCTAGACAACCCAAATGAAGCAATGCATTCCAGATTCAGTGAAGAAACCTTGTCAATAATAATAATAATAATAATAATAATAATAATAATAATAATAATAATATAGAGAACCATTGGGGAAGAAACCTGACATATACATACACACTACACACACATGCACATATATCTCATACACACACACTCACTTACACACAAATTCACACACAGGAGAACTTCAGAGACCAATAAGCCTGAAAGAAGGAAGGCTTAGTCCTGAGGGAGATGCTTGCTAAGATAGAGAAACTTGCTCATGATTATAACCACAGAATCTGTCCAAAATTTCACTAAGGGTAAGGTCAGAGAGGCTTGAGAGATCATGATTAAAATCAGTGACTTAAAAATATAGCCATTTAACTTAGTTAACTAATCGATTAATTCTGAGACAAGGTCTTGCTACATAGTCCTAGGCTGGTCTGAAATTTGGATTTTTCTGTAACAGTTTCCAAGTACTGGAGTATAGGCTTTCTCCACTATGCCTAACTTAGCCATTCTATTTCATTAAGTCAAATAGTAAAGAAAACCATGGTATTTTATTTATTTATAAATAGAATCTATCTGCCAAAATACTACTATGGGTTTTAAAAACTTATTTATTTTTATTTTATTTTATGTGCATTATGACCTGCATGTCTGTCTGTGTGAGGGTGTCAGATCCCCTGGAACTGGGGTTACAGACAGTTGTGAGCTGCCATGTGGGTGCTGGGAAGTGAACCCAAGTCCTCTGCAAGAACAGCCAGTGCTCTTAACCACTGAGCCATCTCTCCAATCTCTGTTTTTTTGCTTTTGTTTTTGCTTTTTTGTTTTTAAATAAAGCAATAGAGGGCTGGTGAGAGGACTCATTAGGTAGGCACACTTTCCATGGGGGCCCAATAACCTGAGTTGGTTCCCCAGATATTGTAGTAGAAGGAAAGAACTGACTACAGGTGACTCCCCAAAGCCTTCAACTCCTTCATTTAATTTTATTGTAAAGAAGTCTCTTCTCTTCTCTTCTCTTCTCTCTCTCTCTCTCTCTCTCTCTCTCTCTCTCTCTCTCTCTCTCTCTCTCTCTCTCTCTCTCTCTCTCTTTCTCTCTTTCTCTCTCTTTCTCTCCTCTCTGTGTGTAGCCCTGGCTGTCCTACAACTCATCCTGTAGACCAGGATGGCCTTGAACTCAGACATCCACCTGCCTCTGTCTCCTTAATGGTGGGATTAAAGGCATGTGCCACTACCATTCAGCCACAGTCATTTCTTAATGTCCTGTTTCTCTTTTCTTTCCTCTGTAGTACTAGGGATTGAAGCCAGGGCCTCCTGCATGTTAGGTATGTCGGTGCTTCCTCACTCTGTTTTCAGCTTTTGAGATGGGGTCTCATAAGTAGCTCAAGCGCACCCTGAACCCACACTGGAGCTCAAACAGGCCTTTATCTTACACTATTCCAGTTGTGAGTAGCTGGGATTACAGGCCTGTGCCAACCCTATGGAGGACAGCCACTCCTGTCGGCTACTCCAAAGTGGGCATGGGTTGGGGCTGTCTCACACACCACCTCATATCCGCATTTGTGTTTTTCCTCCTTCATGTAATGGGAAGCGTGCCTGTTGGAGACCTGGTGGTTATGAAACCTTTCTTCACCATAGAGACAGGCTAATCTACAATGGACTGGTTTATCCCCATAGTCTAATGTAGATATGAGGAGTATGAATGCATAGAAGCCATCCAACTCCATAATAAAGTTGTCTATACACTCCTGTCTCTGTTCTTTACTCCTACTGGGATCCTTTGAGCTTTATTTTTGGTCGGCAGTCTTTAAGTGAATGGAAAAAGTTGATGTGAGTCGAGTTTGGTCACCATATTAAAGCACACAGGCAAGGGTATATAGTCTTTTTTTCCTCCTTTTTTCCTTTTCCTCTTGCATAGCACTGCCTAACCCATATACAAGGTTAGATAGGCTTGTCCCTGATAGTCACTGTACTGTCAGAGTCCCTCTGTAGCAAACAGATCTTTAAATAGCAAATGACCGGCTAGCCCGTGAGACTGGAATAAAACCCGAGTGACCAGGGATGTTTGAAGGAAAGTGGAGACCACCCACGGCAGATGGTCAGAGGTCTCTGATTAGCTCTGGATGTCTGGGCATAAAGAGTCATAGCAATCGTGATAACGTGCACATAAAATATGGCTTCTTAAACGGTTTTTTTTTTGGTGTGTGTTCCAATTCACACACCCGTGCCGTGTGGAATCCAGAGGAGGATGGCAGGGTCTTCCCTATCACCCCCTACCTCACTCTTTTGAGACAAGGTCTCTCACTGAAACTGACAGATAACAAACCTGGTTAGTTGGCACACCAGCTGGTAAGCTGGCAGCTAACAAGCCACAGCAATCCTCTTGTCTCCACTCTCACAGTTCCAGAGTTATTAGGCACATCCATGACCATATCCGGCTTTTCTCTTTTCTTTTCTTTTCTTTTCTTTTCTTTTCTTTTCTTTTCTTTTCTTTTCTTTTCTTTTCTTTTCTTTTCTTTTCTCTTCTCTTCTCTTCTCTTCTCTTCTCTTCTCTTCTCTTCTCTTCTTTCTTTCTTTCTTTCTTTCTTTCTTTCTTTCTTTCTTTCTTTTTCTTTCTTTTTTCAAGACAGGGTTTCTCTGTATAGCCCAGGCTGGCCTCAAACTCAGAAATCCNCCTGCCTCTGCCTCCCAAGTGCTGGGATTAAAGACATGCGCCACCACTGCCTGGCTTGATATCCAGTTTTTCATATGGGTGTTGGGGTTTTGAACTCTGTTCTTCATGTTTATACAGCAAATTCTCTTGCCTGCTGAGCTATCTCCTAACTCCCTTAATAATTTTAAAGTGTAGAGCTAAATGGCATTAGGGATGTCTGTAGAGCTAAATGGCATTAGGGATGTCCACAGTGTAATACAGCCATTACTATCATCCATCTTTAGAGCTCCCTTCCTGGTGCAAAACCAAAACTATGTATTAGTTACTACAGCTAATAACTTTACACTGCCCCACCCCCTCCTTTTACTGACAACTACCAGTCTGCTTGAGGCATTTCTCTTAGCTCAGTATTATTAAGTTCCATCTATATTGTAATATGTTGGAAGTTCATTTCTTTCTTTCTTTCTTTCTTTTTTTTTTTTTTGGTTTTTCGAAACAGGGTTTCTCTGTCCTGGAACTCACTCTGTAGACCAGGCTGGCCTCGAACTCAGAAATCCGCCTGCCTCTGCCTCCTGAGGGAAGTTCATTTCTTTTTCCATGTTGAATAAGTTCTAGTGCCTGTAGTAATACAGCAGTTCTATTTATCCACATCCACTTCTAGTGGGCATTTGGGTGGCCTTACAGACCTCTTCGTACCATGAATGTTGTTGAGTAAATATTTCTTTAGAGCCCATTTCAGTTCCTTTAGATGGAATTGCTGACTTCTACAGCAATACTATATTTAAAATTTTGAAGGCTCACCACATTGTGTTTCATAATGACTATCCCATCTTACATCCCTATAGCAAGGCAGACGTTACGCGGAACCAAATCTTTTTTAACTTTTTGTTTTTTTAAGATTTATTTATTTATTATATGTAAGTACACTGTAGCTGTCTTCAGACACTCTAGAAGAGGGCATCAGATCTTGTTACAGATGGCTGTGAGCCACCATGTGGTTGCTGGGATTTGAACTCGGGACCTTCGGAAGAGCAGTCGGGTGCTCTTACCCACTGAGTCATCTCACCAGCCCGGAACCAAATCTTTAGAAGGGGATCTGAACATGTCAGTGACTACTTTGGAAGGAGACACTATCTCTGTGTTTTAAGGATGTTTTGTTACATAAATATCCATGAGGAGGAAAAAAATAGCAACCCCAAATACAAAAAGCCAGGACCCAGAACAAAGGGATACAGATATGCTTTCGGAACACATAGAAATATGCATAACCCATGAGGATTGCCCCCACAGTGCATGAATATGAAATGTTTCCTACACTCAGGCTCCAGCTACTCGTGGGTTTTAGAGATGTGGAACCTCTGAGATGGTAGAGATTAGTGACTAGGGACGGACCTTTGTGTGTTGCATCCTCTTCTGACCCCAGCTGGGGCTCTCTGCTTCTCCTATGTGGACATGATGTGAGGTGCTCCATAGCTCACTCTAGCCACCAGTCCTTCTCTGTCATGATAGGCCACTGTCTGAAACTGTGAGCCAGGAAAATCTTTCCAATTTCCTAAGGGAATTGGTCCAAGCAGTGAAAGAAAAGATAATTAGTATACTTCTCCAGCCACTGTATATAATAACATAAATTATTATATATTCTGTAGCCTATATACTATATAACATATCTAAGCTATATATGATATCATTTTAGGGCCAACAATCAGGTTATACCATTTCTATCATCATCCTCATCATCCACAAGCTGAATGAGGAGTGGTGCCCCGCCACCGTGTATGTGTGTGTGTGTGTGTGTGCATGCACGCTTGAGTCTTGGGTTGAGGTCATGCTAAATGACCTGGGGGTGCCCTGAGTCCAATGATAGGCCTTAATAAGAATGAAACTGGAGCCACAGACACACAGGAGAGAAGCTTGTGAGACTGGAAGGGGTACAGCAATTGGATTCATACAGCTCCAAGCCCGGGAATGTTAAATGGAGAGAACACCAGAGGGGAGAGAGAAGGAGACTATCTCAGAACCTTCAGAAGGTGCGCAGGCCCACAGCTCTCTTCTCTGGGATTTCCAGTCTCCAGAATTAAGAGAGTGACTATTTACCATTTAAAGCCACTGAGTTCTTGCTGATACATGTGATCCCTAGAACAAGATGCATACTGAACTTTACATGGTATATTCCACATGTATCTGGGAGTGCAAATCACCACAGTGGGCTCTACAGAAAAGAAAAAACAATATTAATCTCCACTCTATCATAGCTGATGAGCCTTTATGAGAAAAGGAACCAACACCTCCAGTGATACAAAGACTGGCAGACATTTTTTACAACTGCACACATATTGCATGGGGCAACTAAGGCACTGGACCGCAGTGTAAGGTCAAGGGTGTTATGCCATGTGCAGTGACTTATAAACTGTTCTCGCAAGGGTTACAGTTATCTTAGCTGTAACATGAAATGTTTTCCCTCTGTATCACATGATGGCTGCAAAGGTGTTCAGTTCAAACAAGAAGCTGTACAAGAGAAAGACTTTAGATGTCCCCAAGCATAACACACACACACACACACACACACACACACACACACACACACACACAGAAATGTCCCCAAGCATAACACACACACACACACACACACACACACACACACACAGAGAGAGAGAGAGAGAGAGAGACAGAGAGACAGAGAGACAGAGAGACAGAGACAGAGAGACAGACGGAGCACTGTAGTCTAGACTCCATAGCAAGGCTGAAAGGGGTTCTAGTTCATTGAAAAGAACCTTTTACTCTTACTGTCTGTTCGTTTTCAGCCTTGTTCAAGACCAAACATTCATCTGGTCTTTTTTTATGAATCAGAAACAAATTCACACCCTGCTGATTCGAGTTTCCTGGAGGAGGTGGGCTCTGAGAGGGATTTTGAACCACAGGAAGAATTCTTGGCCCCTGGGTAGGCAGCAGGAGTCTGTGATGGCAAGTTGCAGGAGAGAGAAGGAACTGAAGGGTCGTTTGCATAATTGGCAGGGAAAGGATCCATAAATGGAACTGGAATGGGATATATTCAGGGATAATCTGATAGAGCTTTTTATAATCAAATGTGAGTAAGTTGAGCCCATTACAGAAACATTCACCAGGTTATCTTGTCAAAGATGCAGGTGTGAGGAGTGCATCTTAAACTGCTTTGGACCATTTGGACAAAGGCAAGCCTGGAGGCAAAGTTGGAGTTAATGTGTTCTGTGTCAAATGAAAAATGACCCAAACTGTTGTCCGTGGGGCTCTGTGGTGGAAGGGTTGGGAGAGTGCACAGAATGGAAGTTGCTACCATTCCAGCCAGAAAGGGAAGATTGCTCCACAGTGCCCAGCCCCAGGGTGGGTAACGATGGCTGAATCAGACAAGTCCAGAGGAGGATGTGCTAGATACTGAATGCAGTTGTGAGCTTCTTGCTAAGTACAATGAAATATGGTTGCATTATAAAAAAAATTCCTATCACTCCTGCCTTTAAATTTCCCTATGTTTACTTTTGCTTTGCATGTCAAATTGACCTCTCTCTATTTCTTTTTACAAACAACAAAAATCAAAAAGATAATATTCCAGATAAACAATGTTGAAAGTTGCCACATATTTATTATGCTTTGAGGAGTCAGTGGTAATGAGAAGGAAACAATCACTGTATATAATAACTTAATAAATCATTATATATTATATAGTATATATAGCCTATATACTATATAGCATTATAAGCTATATATAATATATGACATATATTATATATAAATGGATTCTCCAAACCCTCCCACATATATATAAAATATATAACATATAACACATAATACATGCCATATTCCATTTAATATGATCTAATATGCATACTATATAACATATGGTATATTATATTACATAACATATATATTATATTACATATAATATAATATGTATCAAATATAAGCTGAGCTTTAAAATATATTATTTGCTATTAATCATATAATCAAATGTCAGTTATCTAATCAGTCAGTAATATATATTATATGTTATTATATCTTTGATTATGTAGTACATATGCAATAAATAATATATTCTAATATATTTTAATACAATTTATATTAGATTACAATATTATACATATGTATAAAAGTCAAGCTTTAGAATATATTATTTAATATCAGTAGGTTAACATCTCTGTGCTGTAAATATCCTAAGTCTTCACTTTCCTTTGTAGGAATCTGAGTCTCAAAGAGGTCATGTAACTTATCCAAAGCTGTGTAGCAAGTGAGTGTAGCCTTTTCTGTAGCATGTCTATTTGGGCAAGGACTTGCCTACATAATGTGCCACCTCTACCTTGTCATTAGAGCCCATTTCTCCCTAGTGACATTGCTAAAACTAGTTACTCACTCTCCCTTGCAGCTGGAAGTGGGACTGTGACTCACTTTGTTGTGAACACAGAGTGATATCCTCCGGAAGGCATCTGCAGAAGTTTTAATGATGTGTTCACTCAACTGCTATACCCGCTGTCCAGAAACTGGGCATAGGCAAAAGATGTCCCTGGTAGGGTGACAGAGCCTTGAGATCTAACACCATCCACCTTCAGATTTCTCATTCTCTAGGAAATGGGCGTTTGGTTTAGGTCCATTATGCGTTGTGTTCTGTCACACACAACTGAGAACACTGCTCCCTCTGGCTCGCCTGGAACTCAGTGTGTAGCCCAAGATGATCTCACTCTCAAGCACAGTGCTTCTGCTTCAGCCTAGGGCTGGGATTACAGAAATGAGCCAGTTGGTCCAGCTCTGAACTTGATTTCTAGTTTCTTAGGAGCCTGGCTGAGGAGAGAGGGAGCTGAGATCACACGCTGAGATCTCTGCTGGGATTCATGTGTTTCTCTGTGTGCTCCTTCATGTTGAAGAGCTAGGCTGTGTTTAACTGACTTGCCTACTGAAAGTCACAGTTGCTCACCTAATAAGAAACTAGAGGAGGGATAAGATGTTGCCTTCCCTTCATGCACATGATTATAGTGGCAGGATACAGGATGGAAATGCATTGTGTTTTGAAGCATCTGTTGTAGTGTATGGGCCAGCAAAAAAATACATAAGAGATGTGAGAAGAAATGACACATGAGCTAGTCTTAAGTAGCTGGAGGTTTCTTGAGGAGGGAGGGTGTTGGTGGGGGAGAGCTATAGGGAGGGAAGTGTGTCCCAGCCAGAAAATTTCAGAGTTTGAGATGTAATACTGAGCTTCCAAAATTAGAATGTTTTAGTTTCATTTCTGTTTCATGGATAAAATACCTCAACAAAAAGCAATTTACAGTAAAAGGATTTATTTTAGCTCATAATTCCTGTTTATAGTTTACCACTATGGGGGAAATTAAGATAATCTGTTATATCATCAATGGACACATGCAGAAAAATATTAATGTGTGCATGCACTTGCTTGCTTACTTGTACTCAACTTGAATTCTCTGCTCTTATCCAGTTCAGGATGTCCTGACTTGGGAATGGTGCCTCTCACTGTGGGCTGTGTCTTTCTGCACCAATTATCTTAATTAAGACCGGCCCCTCATCATGTCCACAGACCAACACAACATAGAAAATCCCTTACAAGCTGGGCGTGGTGGCACATGCCTTTAATCCCCGCACTTGGGAGGCAGAGGCAGGTGGATTTCTGAGTTCAAGGCCAGTCTGTCTTCCAAAGTGAGTTCAGGACAGCCAAGGCTATACAGAGAAACCAAAAAAAAAAAAAAAAAAAAAAAAAAAAAAAAAAAAAAGAATCAAAAAGGGGCGTTGGCACCTTGGTTACTTAAGCAACACCTGCATCATTGCTTTTTGATGAACTACTCTGGTAAATTTGTACTTGAAGAAAGGAGTCACGCCTTCCATTCAGAAAGCAGAGGACTTGCAAATTATAATTTTAAAAAAGATTTGAGAAGGATCAGTCAAGAGGAAATATCAAATTTAAAGGCTAGCCTTAAAAAATAGAAAAGAAACAATATGCTGGGCGTGGTGGCACACGCCTTTGATCCCAGCACTTGGGAGGCAGAGGCAGGCGGATTTCTGAGTTCAAGGCCAGCCTGGTCTACAGAGTGAG
>NC_034605.1:289080-295992 GCF_900095145.1 Mus pahari | reverse complement strand
CACCCGTAATGAAATCTGATGCCCTCTTCTGGTGTGTCTGAAGTCAGCTACAGTGTACTTAAGATATAATAAATAAATCTTCAAAAAAAAAATCAGAGACCCACCTGTTCACACACTCGGGAATTGCATACAATCATCATATATATCATATATGTATATATATGATATATATGTGTATTTGTATATATACATATACATATATACATATATATAGTACATGCTACTTCAATTTCTTCAATTTCATCTTTCTTTCTTTCTTTCTTTCTTTCTTTCTCCTTCCTTCCCTCCTTCCTTCCTTTTTCTTTCTTTTTTCTTTAGAAAAGATCATTTTATTGATTCTTTGAGCATTTCATATAATGTGTTTTCCCCCATAATTTGTTTTTTTAATTCATATTACATCCCAATCGCAGCCACCCTTACAAATCTCATTCCCTGCCCCCTTCAGAGAAAGAGGAGCCCTCCACACACACCTTGGGTACTGTCCCACCTTGGGACATCTAGTCTCAGCAGGACTAGGCATGTCCTCTCCCACTGAGGCCCAACCAGGCAGCCCAGGTAGCGTAAGGAATCCAATGGCAGGCATCAGAGTCAGAGATAGCCCCTGTTCCAATTGATAGGGACCCACATGAAGTCCAAGCTGCACATCTGTGACGAATGTGGAGGGTGGCTAGATCCAGATCAAGCACACTCTTTTATTGGTGGTTCAGTCTCTGTGAGCCCCCATGGTGTCAGGTTAGTTGATTCTGTAGGTCTTTTTGTGGTGTCCTTGACCCCTCTGGATAGCTCAATTCTATTTCCTACTCTTCTACAAGCCTCCCACATTCCACCTGATGTTTGCCTGTGGATCTTTGCACTGTTTTCTACCTGCTGCTGCATGAAGCCTCTCAGGAGACAATTATGCTTGGTTTCTGTCTGCAAGCATAGCAAAGTATGAATAATAGTGTCAGGGGTTGACTCTCCCATGGGATGGGTCTTATGTTGGGCCAGTCATTGGTTGACTGTTCCCTCAGTCTCTTTTCCATCTTTATCCCTGCACATCTTGTAGGCAGGACAAATTTTGGGTTGAAGGTTTTGTGGGTGAGTGGATGAATGACCCCTTCCTTCCACTGGAAGTTGTGCCTGGCTACAGGAGGTGGCCACTTCAGTCTCTATATCCTCCACTGGTAGGAATCTCAGCTTAGGGCCACCGCCATAGACTCCCCCATCCTAAGTCTCCAGTTTGTCCCAGTGATGCCCCCACTGATTTCTGTTCTCACTCTCAGTCCTCTCCCACCCCTCTCCAATACCTGATCTTTATTCCTATACCTGTCCTCAAAAATTCAAGGGACAGCACATGCTGGAGAGGAAATGGAGCTAGAGGAATACTCCTCCATTGCTGGTTGAAGTGTAAATTTGTACAACCTCTTTGGAAATCAATTCAGCAGGTTCTCAGAAAATTGGAAATAGTTCTACCTTAAGACCCAGCTGCACCACTCCTAGGAACATACCCAAAAGATGCCACACTATACTACAGGGACATTTGCTCAACTATGTTCATAGAGGCTTTATGTGTAATAGCTAGAAATGGGAAACAACCTAGATGTTTCTCAATTAAAGAGTGGATAAAGGAAATGTGGTGCATCTATACAATGGAATACTATTTGGCTATTAAAAACAAAGACATCATGAACTTTGCAGGCAAATGGATGGAACTTGAGAATATCATTCTGAGTAAGGTAACCCAGGTCCAGAAAGATGCACATGGTATATACTCCCTTAAAATTGGACATTAGCCAGAAAGTTCAGGGTAACCATGCTACAATCCACAGACCCAAAGAAGATGGGTAATAAGGTGGACCCAAGGGAGGATGTGTGAATCTCACTCAGAAGGGGAAACAAAACAGTCATCAAAGGTGGATGGAGAGAGGGAACGGTGTTGGAGAGTGGGTGCTTCAGCTTCTGTGAGTTCATATGAACTTTGTTCAGTTGATTTGAAGAGCCTTATTTTCTTGGTGGCCCTCATTCCCTCTGACTATTCCACTTTTTCTGCAATCTCTTCCTCAGGGTTTTCTGAGCCATGAGGAAAGGAATTTCAAGGAAACATACAGTTTAGAGCTATGTGTTCCAAAGTTTCTCTCTTTGCATAATGCTGGCTGTGGGTCTCTGTATTTGCTCCCATCTGCTGCAGGAGGAGCCTCTCTGATGATGGCTAAGGAAGGAACTGATCTTTGGATATAGTAGACTATCATTAGAAGTCATTTTATCATTATCTTTTAATTTTATTTTTACACTTGATCTCAGCCAAAAGGCTGAGAAGCTATTTTAATTTTATTTTTAAGGCCCAAATTATTTGGTTTTATTCTAGGTCTTTAGGATCTCTCATCTCTGCTTCTTGATCACCTAAGAAGGTTCAGATATGAACTCCATGTCGCAGAGTGAGTGTAGGCACTTTTGTTTGTTTGTTTGCACTACTTTATTGGGTTCTTAAATCTACCATCCTTCCAACCCTTATTCCATCCTGACCCCTTCCAAACCCCCAACAGTAGGTTGGAAAGAAGGTGAGAGGGCAAAGGGGGCATAGACCTCTTCAGACTACTTCCTACTGATTAGGGGTAAAGAGTTCCTTGGAGGCAAGTCCAGTCTTCACTATCAGGATATTTCCAATTTCTTCTTCTCACCTCTTTGCTCATGACTACTTGACAAGCTGCAGCAGCTGGAACCAGGACTTCCTCAGAGTGCCTGAGCTTGGCCCCTCTAGGGACTCTGGCATTCATAATCTCTGAAAAGTTCCCAGAATTCCAAGCATAAAGTATCTGCAGCTGGGCAAAAACCATGCCATCTTAGTGCAAGAGACAAATCATTATCACCTGCTGTGAAGTAACCTCTTATCCCACACCTGTGATTAAATCAAAACCATAGTCGTATAGCATAACTGGGTTTTTGAAGAAACCAAAAATTCTCTTAAGTAAGTCTTAAGTCAAATCAGACATCGGTTGGTTACTCCCACAAGCTTTCTGCCACTGTTGCCCTAGCATATTCTGCAGGCAGGGCAGCAGTGTGGGGCAAAGGCCTTTTGTCTGGATTAGTGTACGTGTTTCTGTTTTGATAGCTTGCAGAGTACCTTGCCTGTATCAAAGACACTAGAACGTAGGGGCGAAGGATTCTGTGTAGGCACCAGCTTGACCTCTCCCTGCTCAATGAGTTGTGTGGGTGTTGTTTTCAGCAATGGGGTCCTTGCTGTCAGTTTGTGGCAAGTAACCTAGAGTCTTCGCAACAGCCTGGGTTGTTTAGGTACTTCATGTGACTCCCTTTGCCAACAGCTCAATTGGGTGTAACCCAGTCCCACTACTGGAAGATGCATTTGGTGACAAGAGATGGCTGGTTGGGGGACTCTGTCCCCAGCCAACCTAACCTAGGCTCTGATTTGATACTTTGGATCTGAACTGTAAAGCTGGGGTCCTTTGATTCCTGGTTCTAAACTCCTATTTCTTACTCTTTTCTGGCGGCTCGCATCTGGCTTTCATTCTAGACTTCAGGACCTCGACACTGATTCTTTCCTTCTGTTTTCTAGTCTAGAATTTTGCTCTTTGCTGTTCTGGACTCTCAGACTTGACCAGGTCTGAGAAACATAATGCAAGGATGAACATCCTTGGAGCGCTGCACCACTGACTACTGAACGTTAGCCAAGTGGGTATAATTAGCCTCAGAGTATCTTGTCCCCTCAGCTCCTCAGGTAACTCACCCCACACATGTCTATACTTGGCCACAAGGTGTACAAGGTTGCAAATGAGCACATAGTGAGGTCCTCAAAGATCTAGCATCATCAGCATATGCCTGGACAGAAAGACTAAAATATACCACAGAGGCCTATTGTTCGTCTCTGACATCAGCCTGTGAACACCATCTGCTGTGGCCAGAGTGTGAAATGTCCCCCACAGGCTCATGGATTTGAACAGTTGGTCCCCGGTTGGTGGTGCATTTTGGGGAGAGTGTGGGATATTTTGGACATTAGAACTACCGGGTAAATGTAGGGCTGTAAAATGTTGTTTATGGGTCATAGCTCTAGATCCAGCCTGACCTCTCTGCTTTTGACCCACTGAGATATGAGTAAGCTGTTCTGCAAGCTTCTGTCACTGCAGATGGGGTTGCTTCTGCCTTCCATGCCATGAGCCAAAATGGATGTCTCTTCTGTTAAGCTGTTTGCCGTCAGGGATTTGATCATAACAACACACAAAGTAACCATCATACCCTCTTTCTGTTTCCATGTTTGTATGAAGAGTCTTGAGCAGACCCTCCCTTCGTGTGCTAGAGTCTGTGTGCACTGCTCTCTGTGTGTACTACTCCAGGCTGTAGGTTTATGCAAAGAAGGGGAAGGCTTCTATTCCCTCTTCCTGCTCTGAATTTCCACCTGTGGATTCCCTTGAAGCAGTGTAGCATCTCGATCTCCTAAGCCACTCAAGACTTTTATTTTGGCTCAGTTTTACAAAATGCTGCCCCTGCACTCCCATAGTGCTCCCTTGGTCAGCCCCTACTCATGACATGAGAAGCAGGAACAAGTCTGACCTGCTCCTCTCAGCCCTGAAGGAGCCTTGGGAGTTGCCTGCCTGTCTTTATCACGTAGCCAAGACAGCTTGGACAAGGAAGCTAGTCAATTTGTCAACACCTCGTGGACATCTGGACCTTTAGCACAGACATCTGTACTCCCCAGGACAGTGTCACACCTACCTTGGGCCATTTCTTTATGATTCTTGTCCATCTGAAGATGTGTACCTGGGGCTGCCTCACACAGCTTCTTCCTGAGTTGTTCTTTCTGCAGAAGTCTCACCATTTTACTGGGAGTCATTTCTACCTGGCTTTGCCCTCTGTCTCAGTGCAGGGGGCCTATAGCCTGATAATACATTTAAGTAGGAAGTGCTCCCCCACAAGATCGTGTGTTTAAATGCTTGGTTTCCAGATGGTAGCACTGTTTTAGAAGGTCCTAGAAACTTTCAGAGGTGAGGATTAGACAGAGGAAGTGAGTCACTGAAGGCATCTTTTGGAAGGTCTCATCTCCCAGGCCTGACTTCTCTGCTTCCTATCTACCATGAGGTGATCTTAACTCTGCCAAATATTCCCACACCCATGATGCTCTGTCTATGTGATGAAACCAAGTGGCTGTGGACTGATCTGAAATCTTCTGAAATCTTGAGTGAAATAAATCTTTGCCTCTTTCAGATTGTTCACTCCCTTTATCTTGGTCACAAGTACGTGAAAACAATACTTTGGATTCATTTCTTTCAATGCTTATTATTATGATGTTCATTTACAATCCAAGGATTTTATAACTCCCTCTTGCTATATGGTTGTTTTGTTCTTAAAGAAGATGTATTTTTATTTTATGTATATGTGTGAGTGCCTGCATGTATGTGTACTATATGTGCACGGGAGACTGAAGAGGCCCACAGAGAACATCAGATCTCCCTGGAACTGGACTTACAGAAAGTTGTAAGCTGCTGTCTGGATGCTGGGGAATGAACCCAGGTCCTCTGCAAGAGCAAGTGCTCTTAACCACTGAGCCACCTCTCCAGCCCCAAGGTTTTGCCTTGTTTGTTTAGTTAACAGATACCCCTAGACCAGTGGGTCTCAAGACAGGGATTCTCTGTGCAACCTTGGCTGTCCTGGAACTCGCTCTGTAGACCAGGATGGCCTCAAGCTCAAAGATCTGTCTGCCTTTGCATCCTGGGTGCTGGGATCGAAGGTGTGTGTAACCATGCCAGGCAGCATGGGTAATTCTTACAGAAATTAAAGAAGGTTTTTCCAGGCCGGTCTTCACCTCCAGTCATTACAGCAAAGTAGATAACAGAGTCTGGGCTCAGGTCCATAGGCAACTCTGCAGGTCTGTATATTGTCCCTTCTGTTGATAACCGTTGTAAACTCTGTAGCCCTGCTTTCTTTTCTTTTACACATAAATTGTTGTTTATAGCTGGCTGTGGGTCAAATAAACCCTTTCTGCAGTTTGCAATTAGAGATGAGAAACAGTTTACTCTCATCAAAAAGTTCCATGCAGACTATTGTCTTGGTCACTGTTCTATGGCTGGAAAAAGCATGACCAAGGCAAGTATTATAAAGGAAAGCATTTTGTTGGGGGCTGTGTACAGCTTCAGAGGATTGGTCCATAATTATAGCAGGAAGCAGACAGACATGGAGTTGGAGAAGAGAGAGCTGGGCCTGGTGTGGGCTTTTGAAATGTCAAAGCAGACTCCAACAACACACCTCCTCCAACAAAGACATGACTAACTCTAACTAGACCTCTTAGAGAGCTTCCAAACAGTTCATCAACTGGGAACCAAGTATTCCCATGTACTAGCCTGTGGGGGTCATTATCATTTCAACCACCATACCTATCTTACAGATAGCAGGGTTCTGGAAAGCTCAACCAACTCAGTTTTTGAAGAAACCCCATTTTGTGTGAGACCAGGGGCTAAAGTCCAATTCCAGGAAGAAAATCACAAAGTCCCATTGAGCAAACATCCTATGGCAACCCACCCCCCTTAGCAACAGCCAGTCAGGCTGCAATAGCAGGACCAAGGTACACAGAGATACCCTAAGGCATTCTGCTGAGAATAGATAACCTGACCATCCTATTTGTCAGGTGGTTCTGCCCTCATGTTTGGTTCCTACAGATTACACCAGAAATGCAGTTCTTAAAATATTAACTTGCTGACCCATATGGAAATTTCCCAAGTTTGCTGTAACTACAATAAAAATCCTGAGCCCCGGGCTGGTGAGATGGCTCAGTAGGTAAGAACACCCAACTGCTCTTCCGAAGGTCTGGAGTTCAAATCCCAGCAACCACATGGTGGCTCATAACCATCTGTAACAAGATCTGATGCCCTCTTCTGGAGTGTCTGAAGACAGCTACAGTGTACTTACATATAATAAATAAATAAATCT
>NC_034605.1:284864-289033 GCF_900095145.1 Mus pahari | reverse complement strand
GGAGTTCAAATCCCATGCAACCACATGGTGGCTCACAACCATCCATAACAAGATCTGATGCCCTCTTCTGGAGTGTCTGAAGACAGCTACAGTGTACTTACATATAATAAATAAATAAATCTTAAAAAAAAAAAAATCCTGAGCCCCTAGACTCAGGGCTCTCACTCTGACCCACTGCTATGGGTCACTTACTCTAGAGCTTGTAATAAAGACCCTTACATGTTGGAATTGGCTCCTCGGTGGTCTTTTGTACCTGCAACTTGGGCATAACAGTCCCATCTCATTTTCTTTATAATCATGGCAGCATAGCCATCACCCAGTCATACTCTTCTGACATTCCTCAGAAGAGACTGAGGGTGTGTGTGTGTGTGTGTGTGTGTGTGTGTGTGTGTGTGTGTAATCATTTTGACATTCTCTTGTACATCCAAAGTAGTTGAGTCTAGTGCAATATTGTTGTTACAAGTATTTAATCTCAATCAGGGGTTTCAACCACGCCTTTGATCATTTGGTTCTCAGATAAGAGATAAAACTTTTTTTTTTTTTAAAGATTTATTTATTTATTATATGTAAGTACACTGTAGCTGTCTTCAGACACTCCAGAAGAGGGCGCCAGATCTCATGACAGATGGTTGTGAGCCACCATGTGGTTGCTGGGATTTGAACTCAGGACCTTCAGAAGAACAGTCAGTGCTCTTAACTGCTGAGCCATCTCCCCAGCCCCAGAGATAAAACTTTTATATTTAGAATAATCCTTAATCAGCACTAGAACTGGGCAGATATCTACCCTCTAAGCTATACTAATATAGCTTCTTCTTCCCTATGAATAACCCTGAGTACCATGTTCCACCTGGGCAACTCTTAACTCCAGTTGTCCAACCCTCATGGCCATATTTTCATGACTCACCTACCCCACGGCATCTTCTCCTCTCTCCATCTTCTTTCTTCTCTTCCTTCATGGTTTCCTACCTCCGACCCCAAGCCTAGGAACTGAAACTCTACCTATCTCTCTTCTGCCAAAGTATAGGCTATAGGCATCTTTATTGACCAATCAGGAATAACTTGAGGGGCAAGGTTACACAGCATTATTTGTTCTAAGTAAGGATCTCCTCCTCCCTGAGGTAACCAGGGCCAATATTTAATATTACAATATATAGCAACAGACCAAACCTCAACAAAGTGTTATTGAACAGCAACCTTTAGAAAATTAGAAAGTATTCATTGAGTACACTAACAGATCACAAATGAAAGATAGAAATGTGGTTCAGTTTGGTAATTTGGTAGGGTGCTTTTCTAGCATGCATGAAGCCCTTGGTTCAATCCACAGCACTGCACAGACTGGCCATGGCAGCACATGCTTGCCACGCCAGCACTCGGGCGACAGAGGCAGGAAAATCAGGAGTTTAAGCTTATCCTTGGTACATACTGAGTTCTAGGCTAGCCTGGGATACCTAAGACTCTAACACCCACCAGCTGCGGTTTCATAAGCTTTGTCATTCTGGGAAAGATTTTGGGGAGAAAGATATAACAATACTAAAGACTTTCTTAAACCATGACCTGACTCAGTTGATCTTTCATTTTTATGGAAGATGAAGAACGGCCAAGATGGATCTCCAGATGTCATTGTAGTGAGGATGTTGGCCACAGAGTTCTGATGCCTCAGCCCTAATACACAGCTCTATTCCCAGCCCATGTCCTTCAGAAACCCCAGCTGGCCCTTCTCTCTTCAAGATGTCACAACAGAAACATCTTGTCTTGTATCACCGTATTCATTTTCACTGAGGAGTATCATCTTTATATTAGACAATAATACATTCATTTCTCTGTACATCTCTTGATTGGTACAATCCCTAACCTCCTCCCTTTCCTCTCTTTTCTCTTGTTGAAACAGAGTCTCTAGTTCTCAGGCTGGCCTTAGGCTTAAATGTGTCTCCTTGTCTTAGCTTTCCAAGTAGCTAGGACCATAGTTACATGCCACACAACCTAGCCAGAAATGTTTAAAGTTTCCTAACTGAGCCCTGAAGGTCAGCAGAGCCATAGTAATATACCACATAAAAGGCCCATCAGCAAACTGTTTAATCTTTCATTCTTCTAACAAGGAAAGGCCATCACAGGCAGACCTAAAATCTTTGCCTTATCCTGGTGACAGTGGCTGCCAGCAAGCGTGAGCTGAGGACAGAGCCTCACTGAGCTCTGTGTAACCACGACTTAGTGCTTATCACATAGTCCATACTTTAAAAAATGGCAGTGAAGCAGCGAATGATATTGAATGAATTAAAGGAGCATGTGCTATTATTAGATGATTTATCCTCTCCCATTTCAGCCTTCAAAGAACTGGATATGAATAAGAATGGTCATTAGAAAAACTGGAAAGATAAAAACACATGAATTAACTGTTACTTAACTGACAAGTATGGCTTAACAAAATTCATCCACCTTCTCCAATAAAGAGGCAAACAGGGAATAGTTAATGCAAATTCAAATTAAAAATAGCAGTGGATAATTTATGCGTGGATATTTTTCAGCCATGGATTCTACCAAATAGCTTCAGTGTCGAGTGCTTTGGATAGACAATGCCAGAGATTCCATATGTAGGGCAAAACGCTCAGCGAAGAAAAAAACAACCAGGGATATCATGTTCCTGGTGCAGTATCTTTGAAGGTCCTAAAATAATTCTTTTTATGGTAGAATATCCATTTTGAAATGACTCAAGTTGGGGTAGGCAACAGTCCATCAGCAGTTGTAGGTCACCCATATATAGACAGAGAACCCAACACCTTTGTGTCCTTTTCTTATGTCTGTAAAGGAGACTGGGCCAGGTGACCTTGGAGGGGCTTTTGCCTGTGTTCTGTGACAGTATTACAACATGAAATCTATATCTAAAACAGTGGTTCTTAACCTTCCTAATGCTGGGATCCCTTAATATACTTCCTTGTGTTGTGGTGATCCCCCAACCATACAATTATTTTTTTTTCCGTTTGTTAAAAACACTTTAATTTGTTCTTCAAATAGTAACTCATGTCCAAGAATGAGGACCCCTTAAGCCCTTGATTAAAACAATGAAACCACACAAGCACGCACAGAAGTGGAAAGAAGCTAACTTTAAATAAGTTTTCAGTCACATTATTGCTATGAAGCTTTCAGCCTGTTCTCCTTCCAAATGCTCCTTCCTTCCTTCCTTCCTTCCTTCCTTCCTTCCTTCCTTCCTTCCTGTCTTCCTTTTAATGCAGATGCTTTCTTTTGGTGGCTGTAGATGGTANTTTTATATTACACTTCCAACAGCAGTTAACACTTCTATTTCATTCATAGATTCTTCGAGGCTCCCGAAGCATCACACCACTTTCTGTCATGGCATTTTGTAAACGTTTTATCGTTTTATCGAGTCTGAGGACGCCTCCCACGGGGTGGGCTGGTAGACCATGAAGTTGATTCCTGCTTCTAAGCACCGCTGTGCCAGCACTCGCCCAATGCTCTCACAAGCCTCCACGTTTCTGGTACTATAAAGGTGTTTTTTAATAGCCCATTCTCGAGTGGATGCTGAAACCACAACCTGGCCGTTAAGGTGCTCAACAAATGCTTCTACATGATGCTGAGTCTTTACAACTCTCAACCTGTGCCAGAACTCACGGTTCGGCCACACGGTAGCCCAGCCCCGTTCTTTCCGAACCACCCCTAAGAGCTCCAGGTTCCGAGGGTTCCGGTTGGTGAACTCCGGGGCCACCACTTCGTTTTCCTTAGTCTCCACGTCGGGCTGCACGGCCGGCGAGGAACGGGTTGAGAGGGCTGCGAACCCACACTCCAGGTTCCTGCAAACTGACAGACATTTCCAGAACAGCGGCTGAAGCGCCATGGCTGACGGGACCTGGGCAAAGCCACACAGTGCCCTGTCTTCTGCTCAAGGTCGGCTCTGGGAACAACTAGTCGCAGCCATGTTAACTGTGGGCAAAGCTACAAGGGCCGGCCCATACAATTATTTTTGTTGCTATTTCATAACTGTAATTTTGATAGTTATGAATTGTTATATAAATATCTGATATGCAGCTGGTCTTAGGCAGCCCCTTTCAAAGTTTTTTTTTTCCACAAAAAAAGGAATCAAAACCCACAGCAGATTCTCTCTCTCTCTCTCTCTCTCTCTCTCTCTCTCTCTCTCTCTCTCTCTCTCTCTCTCTCTC
>NC_034605.1:273567-284796 GCF_900095145.1 Mus pahari | reverse complement strand
TCTTCAGAAGGTCCGGAGTTCAAATCCCAGCAACCACATGGTGGCTCACAACCATCCGTAACAAGATCTGACACCCCCTTCTGGAGTGTCTGAAGACAGTTACAATGTACTTACATAAATAAATAAAAAATAATAATAAAAAAAATAAAATTACATTTAAAAAAAAAAGGTGCATGCACGTGTGCCTGTCCTTGAAATATGGTTCTACTATGTAACTCACCCTGGACTCAAACTTATAATTCTGCAGTCTCTGCCTCCAGAGTATTATAACTACAGATATGTGCTGCCTCACTGGGATTGCATTATACCTTTGAGGGAGGTCACTAAATGGCTCAGTTGAAGGGAGCTGTTCCGCTTAATTCTTACCTTAAGAACTGAGGTGACATGCTGCTGTTGTTCTGGAAGGTGGGATCAGACTCAGTCTCTTCACCTCTTTTCTCTCTCCAGATGTAAACTTACACCCCTTGCTTTAGAAGCTCAGCTGTTAATACCCTTCATTCCACACCCACACACTCAGACTCTATTCCCCCCCACTTCCTTCCTCTCTCTCTCTCTCTCTCTCTCTCTCTCTCTCTCTCTCTCTCACAAAAACCAAAAAAATTCCTTAATTGAATAAGTATCTAAAAACAAGACCAGTTTGTCACTGTCTAGGAAAATAGCTTTCAACTGCTATTTAAACAACAAAAATATTTTTTGAGATGTTAATTACACATAGTCCTGAGCATATAAAATTATAAAGAATGGCAGCAGTTGGGGGATAGACACAGAAAAATGGAAAGTTCAAGGCCAGCCTGGGCTATATAGAAGGTTATTGTCTCTAGACAGACAGACAAGCTGGTAAGGTGGCTTAGTGGGGAAAGGCGGCTACGGAGTTAACCTAATGACTTAAGTTCTGTGCTCACAACCTACATAAAGGTGACAAGAGAGAACTGAGCTCCACATATGAGCTGGGGCAGGTACCCTTCCCCCCTGCAACAAGACACTTAATACACAATAAATAAAATAAAATTTAAAATATGTAATAGGACCAGAAAGAGGGTTTGAGGGGTGGAGGCATCTCCCATCAAGTCTTACAGTCTAAGTTCAGTGTGGTCCCAAATGGTTGAAGCAAGAAAACAACTCCAATAAGCTGTCCACAGACCTTCAAGTGTATGTATGAGAGACACATGGGTGCACTCATGCATGCATGCATGCATGTGTACACTCATTCTCAAACAAAACAAACACACAAAATGAATTAACTAAATGAGATTGGGAGAAAGCTACCCTTCTTGACTTGCCTCCTCAGGGAACTCTACTGTGCTTCAGAATAATTTTAAAATGGATTGCTCTAAGAGAGGGGAATTATGGGAGACATAAACATCAAGGGAAACTAGCTGCCTTACCCGTAGATGTTACAAATGAGGGGTAAACAGAAACAAGAAAGCTTAGGCCTGCTGCTAAGACAGCTCTCTGGTTTTGATCTTTTATGTTCCTAGTCATAATTATGGAGGCATTAGGATCTGGGCCAAGCTGTGGAGGGGGGCGGAGGAGGGGTGGAGAAAAAGGGAAAGAAAGTGGAATAGGAAACCAGAGGATGAGTCACAGGGAACGGGATCTTTATACCAGAACTAGAGCCAAATAAAAGATGGATGAACAGGAGTAGCTGCAGTCTCTGCCTCCAGAGTGTTATAACTACAGATATGTGCTGCTCCCCCTCCAGAGTGTTATAACTACAGATATGTGCTGCTCCCCCCTCCAGAGTGTTATAACTACAGATATGTGCTGCTCCCCCTCCAGAGTGTTATAACTACAGATATGTGCTGCTCCCCGTATACCAGCGATAAAGACATTTTCACCGCTTTGAAATCAGAACCAGAGAGCACTTTTGTGCTGTTAATGTTGACTTTATTGCTTGCTGTTCGACCTTCAAACATGTGCGTGTGGATGTGTGTGTGTGTGTGTGTGTGTGTTTGTGTTGTACATGTGTTTGTGTTTGTGTGTGTGTGTGTGTGTGTGTGTGTGTGTGAGTATGACAGTCAGAGGTAGATGTCACTTATTTTTTGCCTCGGTTTTTGAGACAAAGTCTGTCACTGACCTGGTAGCTCACTGCTTCAGCTAGATACGCCACTGTAACCATGATGTTTGATAAATAGAACTTAGCGTCAAACACACCATGAATTTTGTTTTATCTCCCTCGGTTCTTTAGTGGGACAGGGCAGCTTTTCTTTGTCTGTTAATTGAAAACTGTGATGTAGTTTCTGAAGTGGTACACAGCAGTAAGGCCAGCAACTGGCAGGTAGAGGCAGGAAGACTGAAGCTAGACAGGCCACATAGCTAGATCCTGTCTCAAGTAGGTTGTTGACACTTCTGGTCACAGGGAACAACACATATTCAGTCCTCTGAATAGTCCATGCCTCCTCCTCCTCCTCTTCTTCTTCTTCTTCCTCCTCCTCCTCTTCCTCTCTCCCTCCTCCTCCTTATCATCATTAATGGAAAACATGTAGTGAGAGGGCCAGTTGTGGTCAGTGTCCTTCCTCTTGCATCTCTAGTTTCTTTACTCATAGAAGTTTCACCCCTTTGGCCAGAGCCTGACAGTGACAGAATCAGTGGAGCAAGTGTTCAGAGATGGAGTTCACAGCCCAGCTTTGTTCAGAGAGATCTTCCAGAAAAGCTGCCCCGCCCCCATTTTAAGTGAGCTATGAGCTGTAGGTGCAGTTCCAGACACGGACTTTGTACATCCTACACACTGACATATACCACTATCCAATTCTGGGGAAGTCCTTCCCTTTTCTGATACACTTAAAGGAAAGGATTCTTCTTAGACTAAGTTCTTTGTAAGAGGGATAGTTGGGGATGGGGAGATGGCTCGGTGGCTTGCCATGAAACGATGGGAGTCTGAGTTCAAATCCCCAGAGTCAACATAAAAACCAGACCCACTGGGTGAGCATCTGTAATCCCATGCCGACGACAGGGATGGGAGTGAGGCAGGAGAATCCCTGGAGTGTCTCAGGTCAGCTAGCCTGTAATATAAAATCGAGAGCAATAAAGAGATTCCATCTCAAAAAAGATGGCCACCTGGGGCTGGTGAGATGGCTCAGTAGGTAAGAGCACCGGCTGCTCTTCGGAAGGTCGGGAGTTCAAATCCCAGCAACCACATGGTGGCTCACAACCATCTGTAACAAGATCTGACGCCCTCTTCTGGAGTGTCTGAAAACAGCTACAGTGTACTTAAATTTAATACATAAATAAATCTTAAAAAAAAAAAAGATAGCCACCTAATACTGTCCTCCTATCTCCACATGCCCTAGCCATGTTCCTCATCTCCATATTCACACTTGCTAATATGCACACAGGCACACATATTAAACACTGTATATGCATACATAGAAGTAAAAATAAAAGAAGAGAAAGAAAGCTGGCTCTGGGGATGTAGCTCCCCAGTTGGTATAATTTTTTGACAAAGTTATACAAAGTGCTAGGTTTGAACCCTAGTACCTTATTTAAAAGAAAGCACCAGGCATGGGGGTGTACACCTCTAATCTTAACACAGGTGGAGGGAGGAGGCTCATTGAGTCCATACACTAACCTGAGGTATACAAGACCATGGGGAAGAGAGAGAGAGAGAGAGAGAGAGAGAGAGAGAGAGAGATAGAGAGAGAAGATGCTTGCAATTAAATCTGCATTTGCCTTCCCTCTCCATTGCCACTGCTACTCCAACATGACCTCTCCCACATGGAGGTAGCAATGTCCCACTTTGAATAGCCCCTCCTCATTTTTCCTCTCACCCCAGGATCTGTCTCAAAGGCACTGGCTTTACGTCTCACTTGGAAATTCTCAGGCAGCTCTAAGACTAAAGGTCCTGGAACCCTGATTGGGGCAGTGAGGGGATGAAGGAAGGACAGACATATAGACACACGTGAAGGAAATCTGGGGTCCACCTCCTATCACCAGCAACCTGGAACCTCCCTTTATTGTTTAGATACAACACAGGGGAAGAATTGTCCTGTAGTTCTGCAGGAGTATCTGTAGGCTTCTAGTCTCCGGCTCCAATCATCCTGGAGGACGCAGCTTTGTTTGCTGGTCTTTGCACATACTGGTCATTCACTACACTGGACTCCCCAGGAAGGAGCTGCCATCCCTCTTGAACCTCACCTCATTAGCAGAACCAAGACAGATAGAGAAACCTCCTTGGTATGGGAAGGAGGTAACAGGAAGGAGCTTGCTTTGTGTTTCAGCAGCTTCATTTGTAAAATGGTTCCAATACTTCCCTCAGAGGCAAAAGTTCAAGCAGCAGTAGCTAGTTACAAGGGCCAGTGTGAAGCTCCAACTTAGAAATGAGGGAATAGGAATAGGGAATTTTACTGACAGATTGTTCTGCTCAGACCCGTCTTATGTAACTTAAAAACTCTATATTGCCACTTACAATACTTGGACCCACTGTGGAATAACACCCTGTTATCAGCATGCTAAGAGTATGAGTAATAATGAATGCTTGGTGATGTGATTGTATCCATCTTGAAACCATTAGGTGACTGTGTTAACGGAAGCAGATAAAAGAATAAGGGTACTTGTGAGTAATTTCACAGGATGTGGTGACTTCATATACCAGAAATTTCTGGAATCCTGAATTCTCTGGTCAGGTCCCTGTTCCAGGTCTCAGAGGACAGAGGCATGAAAAATTCCATGAAACAGCATTTTCCTAATTAGCTGAAAGGTCAATGAGAAAATGAGAAGAAAACAATATTACTCTCTGCTTCCTGAAAACAGAGAGATCTGATTCACAAAGTAGATGCTGTCATCACATAGCTAATGTCCCCAAGGATAACTTTTATATAAAATTAATTCAGTTAAAATAATTAACACTCAGATGGAAAACTCAAGATGTTCTGTGGGGGTTGCTTCATCTCTACAACTTCTAGCACACCTAGCTAGAGTTGTAAGCATAAGGAATAGCAGAAGAATTCAGCGTGGGCCTGGGCCTTTGCTACAGAGTCCTAGCCAGGAAGATTGACAGATAGCCTCACCCCGCCCTTGGTTCCAATTGACTCCTTCCTACTCGTCTTAGAAAAATCTCTGACTTGACTTTGTGACTGAGATCTGAGACTCGATTGTCCTGGGAAGTAGCTGGTTCTCCAGTCACTAGGTACCATCTCAGCTGTCATCTATTGACCACTAGATTATCCATATGGGACTAGGTCTCAGCAGTGGATAACCACCTCTACAGTGGAGAGCTGAGGCTGACATTCCCAGATGTCTAAGCCAGGGCAGTTGGTTCTATGTTTACTTTGTTCTTTGGGCTCATATTATTACTAAAGAATAAAGCAATCAAAATATCAAATCACAGATGGACTGGTTCCTATGTAAATGTATAGATGTCTCTGAGAAGTATATATAAAAAGTTTCAGAGGTTGAGTTAGCCAAGACAAAGAAAGACTTTAAAAATAAAAATTTAAATGACAAATTAATTTAAAAGCTCATTTTTCTAGCTGATGAAAGTTCCTTAGATTAATCCAATTTAGTAGAATTTATTGGAACAAAATATAAGAATATATATATATATATATATATATATATATATATATATATATATATATATATATGATAAGAGCTTAAATTAGGCAACTCCCAGAGTCAGAGCAGGTTCTCAGAACTCGAAGCATTATGATCACGTGACATGGAAGGGGTGGGGATGTGGGGTTGAGAAAGCACCTGGATTGGCTACAGCCTAATCAGTCAATCAGGTGGTTAAAGTTTAATTGTTTAGTTGTTATAGCTTGTGTACTTGGCCATAAGGCATTTGGTAACTGTGATTCAGTTCTCTGGGTTTTCTGTTGGGACCATTATCTATCTATATAACATCTATAATTTGTGTATACACACTTACACCTTACACACACACACACACACACACATACACACACACACACATTGGAACAGGGTCTCACTATGTAGCTCTGACTATCCTAGAACTCACTATGTAGACCAGGCTGGCTCAAATTCCCTGAGATCTACCTGTCTCCCAAAGGTTGAGACTAATTGGCTTACACACACACACACACACACACACACACACACACACACACACACACCGTTTAAACATCTTTCAGATACAATTTCTGTACCTTAACTTTAATGAAAATTTCCATCCCCTTCTTACTACTGAGGGCTAAGGCTTTCCCGGTGAGTGGAGTTAGAAAAAGGCTATGCTTAACAATCACAAAATTGAGGCCTCGTAGGACCTCTCTCTGTAGCTAGTGTGTGGAAACACTGCAGCTCAGGTGAGTGCAGACAGTTCTTCAGTTCGGCTTATTGAGTGAAGGACAGGTAAAAGGCAGCAGGATAAAGAGTGTGTTGTCTTGTCACAGTGGGTAAGAGATGGCATAATTGGGTAGTGTGAATTATACAGGCTGTATGATGAGAATTGCATCACTCCCATAGGAGTCTGCTGTAACTCTCCGGGGAGCACATCCTGCAGCTTATTAACCTTGGGAAGCGTCAGCTTGTCTCCACGTGCCTGCATTTTACCATGCTTTGCTAAATGGAATGCCAATAGATGCCTCATTTTCATTGACTGGTTTTATTTGCAGAATTGAAGTGGAGGGACTGAACCATCAGGTACCGAGGTCTGTGAAGATGACTGCAAAGAAAAAGTCATGTTCAAAAGACTACACCAATGTGGGGTTTAATTCCAGTCTCTTAACTTCAGCTGATGGAAGGTGTCAATAGTCAGTCATGTAAAACCATGTCACTACTTAAGTTATGTGTTGCCAAGTGTCTGGTTGATGGATAACGCTGCAGCCAATCAAGTTGTTTCCTTTATTTCATGTTCATGTGTGTGTGTTTATGCACATGACTATGCATCTGCATGTGTATGTGTATGGGAGAGGACAGGGGATGACCTGCTCCATCACTAGTGGCCATATTCTTATATGATAAATCCTTTTACTGACCTGGAACTAATCTGGACAACAAACACCAGCCATCTTTCTACCCAACTTCTCCAGCACCAGGGATAAGGTATTTGAGGGTACCCCTAGCTTTTTATGTAGGTGCTAGGGACTTGAACCTAGGTCCTAACGCTTCTACAGCAAGTACTCTTTAACACTGAACTATCAGTTCATCCAAATAAAGTGTTTTCTATGCCTCCCAGGCATGTCCAACTTAAAACACCAGGTTACAGGTTATACAAGATAGTTATGAATGTAGTTCAATACAAAAATCATCCACTTAATACATTGATTGAGTCTCTGTCTCTGTCTCTGTCTCTCTGTCTCTGTCTCTGTCTCCGTCTTTGTCTCTCTCTCTCTGATTTTCATTTGTAACTTGATTTCAGGGTTCTGGAGCATTAGCTTTGTAAACAACTGTGTCATTCTGCAGTGTCAAGGGCCTGGATTTGGCTGGAATAAGAAAGAGGCTATACAGAAATAAATACCTGCTCTCCCAGTATTTCCCTTTCCTGGTGAACGGTGCCAGAGGAGGGTCAGGTAGATCAGCCAAGTTGGGAGGGATCATCTTACATCCCCAATCAACGAGACTTTGTCATTTTAGAGACCCAGGAGCAGGGGGTCCTTGTGTCCCAGATTGCAACTGTCTTCCAAGATTGTCATGTCCTGGTTGTACACTCAGTTCTATGTGACATGGGAAACTCAATCCCCTCTCCCATGAGCCTTAGAGGAAAGCTTTAGAAATCCCCTGTATCTGGGCCTGAAAAAACATCACACAAAGGTCCTTAACCAAGAGTAGAACTTCAGTTTACTGGGTTGTGTTGGTTAGCAGAACATTTTATTTCTGGGCTGTATTAGTTAGTACTAGTGTTGAACAAACTTGCATGAACTGTGTATGGAATATTATTGGAAAACAGCTGGGGTGGTTTAGTGAATGGAAGGGTTGGGATAGATACAAAAACAACAGGGGTGATGGTAACTAGAACCAGGATCTTGAACACTGCCCACACATCCCTCTTGGCACTTCTCAGAGTGGACAGGCTCAAACTTCCTTACTGTGGTCTGCCCTAGGCAACATGAGGACGCCCCTGGAAGGTTGCTGGGTCGGATAACGAAACCAGTGCAACTGTTAATTTCAGAGTTTTCTATATGATATGATAGTGCTACTTAAGCTTACTGATCCCCATTCTAGTTTTGAAGAAACTAACGTCAGAGAACAACTCTAGTTGGCTGCACCTTGACCCATCAAGTTGGCCAGAGTGGCATAGTGACAACATAGCTGTTGGGGATTGACTGTGTTTGCTGGGTATTACTCACAGGAAGGATCCAGGGCAAGGAACAGCAAATGTCTCTTTAAGCACAGGAGAAGACATGGCATTTGGTACTCTGTCTAAAAACGTAAGGGAACAGGCATTACTGAGAGAATTTAGTGAGTATTTTTTCACTGAAGTTGACAACAAACTTGCTTTATTATTTGAGGACAAGTTGGTAATTTAGTGCTAAAAACTGATTTGCAAATTTATTTACCAGATAATATGGTTTTAAAAATATAATAATTAATAACATTATTATTATTATTACTACTACTACTACAACTACTACTACTACTACTACTACTACAAGGGCTCATGTAGCCCAAGGCTGCCCTCAAACTCACATAAACTTGGAGCCTTCTTGTCTTCACCTCCCAGGTGCTGAGAGTGCAGACATGCGTACCATACCCAGTTTATGTGATGCTAGGGATGTAGTCCAGGCCTCTCTGCCTGCCAGGCAAGCAATGTACCAACTGGGCTATATCCCCAGCCCTCAGCTAGTGTTTCCCATGAGTTCATGAGTACACTGTCATTTCTCTGTGTCCCAACTTCCTTTGTGTGTGTGTGTGTGTGTGTGTGTGTGTGTACATACGTACGTACGTTTCCTTATACCAATGGAGCGTCTCTCAGGGTCCCAAATGAGTGAAGTTTCAGATCCTAGCTTTTCACCTTCAGTGTGCTAGCCCAGATTATTATTTCAACAAATGTTTCTGGAAGTTTCTATGTTTTACTAATTTTTCAATCATAAGACTTCCTGAAGATTCAGAATTGATTCAGTTAACCCAATAAAATTCAACTTTAAAATGACCCATGCCCTCCACGTGGGATATGTGCCTTCAGACAGTCTCCTGATGGTAGTCATGGTCCTCTGGGCTCAGTCTGATTCCTCTAATGTACTAGGGACCAAACACAAACCCTATACCTGTTGGGCTTTATTTAATAACATGATTTTTTGAGAGTACAGAGACCATACATTAGCCACCAGCAACAGCAGAACCATGTTATATTTCTTTTGTTGACACACTAGACAATAACCATAGTTTTAAGTTTGTTCTACAGCAGCGGTTCTCAACCTATGGGTTGCAACTTCTATGGCAAATATCTATCTTCAAAATTATTTACATTATTATTTACAACAGTAGCAGAAATTATAGTTATGAAGTAGCAATGAAATAATGTTATGGGTCGGGGGGCCACCACAACATGATGAACTATATAAAAGGTTGAGGAACACTATTCTATAGGGAAACTAATGCTCATATAACAAATATTTTGTAGTTGCTCACCACAATATCCTTGGATATTTATCTCTTAATGAAATTATTACAATAATTATTCAAGGGAGCTAGCTGCTCTCGGGGCTGAAGATGAAGCATTACTGAAGTGTTCATCTATCGTGCACAAGGCTGTATGTTTGCTCTCCAGCAATAAAAAGAAACCGCAAATCCAGCATAATAACCCAGCCAAATGAAAGCCCCAAATAAGCCTCTCAAGGCTCTCTTCAACCAGAACCATATCTGGTCTCCGTTGCCCCTTCTGAAGCTCCATTTCCAGCTTGCTTTCTCTCTTCAGCAAAGAAAAAAAGGCAAATTTCTCCTTGAAAAAGATCTTCTAGCTTTCTCTCACTTTTATATTTCTCTCACTTTGCCTCTCAGAGTGGGAAAAATGTGGCTGGTCTCTGGTGCATGTTGAACTAGTGGGTTTTTCCAAGTCGAAGTTCCACATCTGAAACCACCGTTCCTCTGTGGTGCATCTGCCATTACCCAGCATGCACATCCCACTACTAGCCATTTTAGCTTGCTGCAGCCTACTGCTCTACCTTCCACTTTTTTGTTTGTTTGTTTGTTTGTTTTTGTTTTTCGAGACAGGGTTTCTCTGTATAGCCCCGGCTGTCCTGGAACTCACTTTGTAGACCAGGCTGGCCTCAAACTCAGAAATCCGCCTGCCTCTGCCTCCTGAGTGCTGGGATTAAAGGCGTGCATCACCACGCCTGGTTACCTTCCACTTTTAAAAGGACTCATGTCATAGCACTCTAGAACATTTCAGGTTCCAAATAAATAGGCTCTTCAATCCCTATTCATCCTGTCTATGTGCAAATGTCTTACAAGAATAGTGAAGCTCTTTGTAGGCACCAAGAACATCTAATAAGTCACAAGCACTGTGAAGGACAGAAGCCATTTGGCTAGGTATTTTGTGTGTGTCTATATTCACAACTTTAAAAATAGCTACAAGAAGTCAGGGGGAAAAGTTTGAAGCTTTTCTCACCTAAGATACTCAGCTGGATATGTTGCCATCTGTTTGACAACTGATCTTCTCCTCTACCACCTGCTTCCTTCTATTTTATGGACAATAACAACCTACATGCCCATTCCAACAGTCTCCCATGATGTCAAAGGCTGTTATAAAAATCCCCAAAATCATGGGGCTGGAGATATGGCTCAGTTGATAAAGAGGCCTAATACATCAACATGAAGACCCAAGTTGGGATTTTTTTAAAAGATTATTTATTATATGTAAGTACACTGTATCTGTCTTCAGTTACCCCAGAAGTGGGCATCAGATCTCATTATGGATGGTTTTGAACCACCATGTGCTTAATGGGATTTGAACTCAGGACCTTCAGAAGAGCAGTCAGTACTCTTAACTGCTGAGCCATCTCTCCATCCCCCCCCCCCCGAGTTGGGATTCTTAACATTCATATAAAGTTGTGTGTAGTAGGGAATGCCTCTAATCCCCGGGCTGGGAGACAGAGACAGGCAGAGCCCTGGAGATCATTGGCCAGCCAGTCCAGCCAAAGACATGAGCTTCAGGTTCAGTGGGAGACATTGTCTCAAAAAAAAAAAAAAATACAGAGATTGAGGAAGGCAGCTGGTATTGACCTCTGGTTTCTGTATGCATGTGTGGGTACATATGCACATACCCACACTAACAAGTATATAAACAGCACAGAGAGAGAGAGAGAGAGAGAGAGAGAGAGAGAGAGAGAGAGA
>NC_034605.1:229121-273482 GCF_900095145.1 Mus pahari | reverse complement strand
AGAGAGAGAGAGAGAGAGAGAGAGAGAGAGAGAGAGAGAGAGGAGAAAGTGAGAGATACACTTAGAAGATAGAGGAGAAAGACACACACACAGAGAAGATAGATAGACAGACAGACAGACAGACAGACAGACAGACAGATAGATAGATAGATAGATAGATAGATAGATAGATAGATAGAGGAGAGAAAGATACACATAGAAGATAGAGGAGAAAGACACACACACACAGAACAATTTAAGAAATAGTGGATTTTGATCTCTATCCTCTAATCTTACTTGCTTTTCTTCCTGTGATAGTTGATTGAAATGAGGGGTGCTTAATGATGGAAAGCATTCTGAGCTGTGTAAAAAGAGGATATATCTTTATAAATGGTGAGGGAGACTCCTCTTGAATATAGGTGGCACCACCCCATAGCCTGTGGTTCATTTTCTTAAGTGCTGTGCTTTAAGTGTTATGCATTTATTTGTTGAAAATTTAAATCCCAATCCAGGTTTCTATCCCACCTTTGATCAATCAGTTCCCTGATAAAAGATACAACTTTTATTATTTACAATAAGCTTTAAGCAGCAAACGAGCTGGACAGATATCTACCCTCTATGCTATTAGAATCTACTTTCTTGTCAATAACCCCGAGTTATTACTTACTGTGTTTCAGGGGACGCTCTTAACTCCAACTGGCAAACCCTCAGGGCCACATTTTCATGGCTTACCTAACCCATGCTGACTTTCTTTTCTTTCTCCACCTTCTTCTCCTACTTGGCCTCTGACCCCAAGCCTGAGAATTCTAAACCCCACCTGTCTCTCTTCTGCCCAGCTATTGGCTGTGGGCATCTTTATTTACCAATCAGAAATAACTTGGGGGACAAGGTCCCATAGTGTCACTTGGGTCTACATGAAGACTCCAGGTTTTGGGGGCCGTACTTATCATTACAATACACAGCAAGACCAAACCTCAACCTTTAATTTTGCTGATTTTTACTGAATGGGTCACTCAAGTGATGTTGCCTATCGCCTGCCATGGTCTAAGGTCCATTCTTTCATGGTATCCTCCTGTATCCTTCAGCAGGACCTGAATCTAGGGAGGACACCAGCTTTTCTTCAGTCCTACTGCTCTCTTTGGACCCTGAGTTATGGCTAAATCCTGATGAATGGCTTCACCTATATCTTCCCATTTTAAAGGCTTCTATCTGCAACCTCAAAAGGTAGAAAGAAAAAAAAAAACACTTGTGTGTGTGTTCACAGATATGTGTAGGTGTACATGTGGAGACCAGAGGTCAACCTCAGGTGCCATTCCTTGGGCACTGTTTGGCTTGCTTCTGTAAGATAAGGCTTCATATCTTGGAGCCTGTTGATTAGGCAAGGCCGACTAGCCAGCAAGACTCAGGGATCTGTCTGTTTCTGTCTCTCCAGAACTAGGATCACATATGTGTGGCACAACAGCTGGATTGTTACGTAGATTATGGGGATCGAACTCAGAGCCTCAAGATTGCACAGCAAGTTCTTTACTGACCTAAGTCAGCTCACTACCAATATAAAAAAAATATTTAAGGAAATACATGTTTATGTGGGTGAAAAACTTCAGAGAAAACCACAAAATGCCAGCAGGATTCATCACTGCATAGTAGGTTTTGGTGACTGAATTATATACCAAATATAATATATTAGGTGACTGAATTATATAACCAAATAACTGAATATATTACTCAAGTATATACCCTTTAGATATTAGTGGGAAAAACGTGGAAAAGTGGAAGAGTTTGTAGTTTAACTCACATTATTGTACAAACACTGATGTCTTAGTTTTATTTGTGCGTAGTATATGTATAGTACATGCTCATATGTGTGTATGTAAGATATGTGTGTACATTTGCGGAGACCAGAGGCCGACTCTGGTCATCTTCTACTCTCGCCACCTTATTTGTTTTAATTTATGTGTATTTTGCCTAAAAGAGTGTACGTGTACCACGTGCATGCAGTACGTCCTGGATCCAGTAGCATGCATCTGTGATTACAGCACTCCTACAGTGGGCAGTGAGAGATGGGGGGCAGAGATAGGAGACCTGTCCTGAAGCCTGAAGCTTGCAGAGCAGCAGGCCTGGAATGTGCACGCAGGAGCAGAAACAAGACACATCATCTTCCAATGAAGTAGCAGGTAAAAGCTGACTCCCGGAAATTCCCTTAGACCTCCACATATCTGCACAAACACACATCATATGTACATAAGCAATCTAAGTAAATAACTAAAAATAACCCCAAAAGCAAGAGGGCACATCTCAGGGGAGTGGCACCTTTGTTCATTTATTGCTTTCTGTCCCCACCATTGAGTTAAGAGACATTTAGAATTTCTTTTTTTTTTTTAAAGATGTATTTATTTATTATATGTAAGTACACTGTAGCTGTCTTCAGACACTCCAGAAGAGGGAGTCAGACCTTGTTACAGATGGTTGTGAGCCACCATGTGGTTGCTGGGATTTGAACTCCGGACCTTCAGAAGAGCAGCCGGGTGCTCTTACCCACTGAGCCATCTCACCAGCCCCATTTAGAATTTCTTGGACTTCGAAGGTTAGCTGTCAGGCACTGCTTCTAGAAGAGTTAGTGTTGCAAGTCTTCAGTTCAAACATGTTAAAATAAACATAACTCATACTTAAAACTCATTCCCAATTTTTTCCTATGGTCAATTCTTACTGTCCACAGAAGTTATATCTTGTGAAGTTCTAGTAACATGAATTAAGATACAGCAGGGCTCCTGGGGGAATTCAGGCTAGGTCACTGCACGTTTCTGGTTAGAATTGTTCTGTGTGTTTCTGCTTAATGACACCTCATGTACTACCTATTGTTTGTCTTTCTCCTTTCTTTGGTTCTCTCTGTCCTCCCTCTCTTTCTTGCTTTCTCCCTCCCTCCCTCTCTCCCTCCCTTCCCTTCCTTCCTCTGAGGTAGGCTTCCTTGAAGGCCGTTAAACTTGACCTTGACTAGAAGGTGACCTTGAGCTGCTGATCCTCTTGCATCTACTTCCTGAATGCTGGGATTTAACTTCATGCACTAGCGTGCTCAGTTTATTCAGTGCTGGGATGAGTCTAGGGCCCCATGTATGTCAGGCAAGCACAAGTAGCTGAGCTACATCCCTGGCCCTGACTCGTTAGCTTTGCCGTCAGTGTAGCCCAGACCTGAGCAAAGCCTCTTTAGCACTTGTGTTGCTTCTGCAAGGCACATCACAGCCCTCTCATGCTTAAGAACTCTACACGGGACTTCAGCATTATGCTTGGATGCCATTTGTGACAGCAAGATGGCTGCCAACAAGGCACTAACTTGTTACTCATTGGCAAAGGTGCCTTCACAATTCAGAACTGTATACTCCCCATGCCTATAAGTGATCCAAAGGAGATAGCGCAGCTGGGTGGGGTCCCAGTTATGTGTTAACCCAGCATGTGTGAGGATGGAGTAGGAAGACTGGGACGCATGTGGCAGAAGGCGACAGTCTTCTGACCCCTGTAAGTTGTCCTTTGATCTTCATGGGCCTACTGTGGTATGCACATCCCACCCAATAAACAAACATATGCAAAGCAAAATTTAAAACTTCCGAGTAGGGAGATTTGCAAATCTCTGACCCCTGAACAATGTCAATTAGCTATTCTGCTATCACCTATGCCCCACTGTGGGTTTCATGGGCAAATGATGCAAAACTGAGACAGCATCTATTCCAAACTTGTGGGTACTGGAGTATCACACGAGTTGCTTAAAGTTGGCCCCAGTGGAAGTTTTCTGCCCCAGGAGCAAAGACCCCCAGTCGAGCTTGATCTGTTCACTAAGGAGAGCACGCTGACTTTTTTTCTGGAGTGATCTTGCAGCGGCATTATGTCTGGGTTCATGATAGATGGTCGGCACTAAAAAGTCGAGGGAATATTCGTCCAGGTATATATAAAACTGGTTCAGCAAACATGCCGCTCCATGGCTGTGGCTAAGAGATGCGCTGACATTCATCATCTTAATAATTAATTCAAGGAGTGACAATTGTCCACGCCAGACTAACCATGACAATCACCACTAAAAGCAGAGTCAACTCTCCAAGAGCGTCCCATAGAGTATTCTGTACTTTATTATTAAGAGCATGCATAACTTAAATTCCTTCCTAGAGAGCTCGCTCTATTAGCAGCACAATTTCTCTCAGCTGAGCAACTTTTATTTATTTTGCCACCAAGCCCCCATTTAGTTACTTAGGTGTAAAACAAAGAAGAATGCTATGCAATCTTCCCCTAAACTGCAAACCAACCTCATTATTGCTCCAGGACTTTTGTTTCCAGGCAGGAACAACATGGGCCTTGTCAGCCTTCTTCCATTTCCCACCTTACCTGGAAGACAGAACCAGAGCTGTTTCCACCTTCCCACAGGCCACCCAGAGTGTCTGGGTTGGCCCTGCTCTTCTCCAGGGCTGTGAGAACTGACCACTAGGCGGCAGCAGTCGGGTGCCTTTCATTGCTCGGTTGTCTGACAATGATGGGAAGCACTCTCAGGGCCCTCACGGGGCTAGAGGGAAGGTACACGAATTGTTGAGAGACCGCAGCTGTGGTGGTTTGTTTAGGGGATTCTAGTGTCGCCATTGGTGCTTTCTGAGGAAAAAAAAAATAATGTCTGGACCTCACTGTGGACAACTCTAATGGGAAATGAAGGTCTCTTCGGCAGAAGCAATTTCCTTTTGGCAAACCCAGGTGTGCTGTGACAACTGCTACCAGATCAGTACTTGCCACCACTGGATTACACTGTGTAAGATCTTCCTGTCCGACCTCTAGAACCAGAGTGAATAGTTAGCATGTTGCATGTTTTCTACAGGTTACGAGGAAGGCTCTTTGGGACGCTGACACATTTCCATTGGCAGGAAGCACAAACAGCTGTGAAGGCCTGGGAACTGGCTGCAGCAGGGAGACCTCCCAGGGTTCTCCTTCCACCCCCCATCCCCCATCCCCGTGGCTAATGCCAGGTCTGAGGTGTTCCTGAAGAGGCAACTTTTTCCTTCTGTGGGGTTGACAAAGGAGCCCTCCCTGGAGTTGTAGGAAAGTCAGTGAGGACTCACCTGCCACCTATGGGTGACATTGTTTCCTACACAAGCCCTGCCAGCCTCGCTGGTTAAGGCATTGTCTCTCATCCACTTAGCTGTCCAACTGTCAGGACTGTCACAACTATTTTCTCCTTTTAAAGTAAAATATTAAAAAGAATTCTCATCTAAAAATTCAGACAATAAAAACCAGTTCCATTAATTTTATACTCCTGTGGAATTTGCAAGTGAAGATTTGGTATGTACTGTTGACAACAAATATAGCCGGTGTAATTTATCCCTACCAGTCTTTCTCACATTCTGACATCATGTCTACTAATTTCCTTTGAGACGGGGCTGCCCTTGAACTTCTGTATCTGAGGCTGTCCCCACCCTCCCATGCTGTGTGCTGGTACTATAGGTGGGCACTAACCCACTTGCTTTTATGTAGTACTGGGGATGGAACGGAGGACGTCACCTGTGCCAGGCAAACACTTTACCAACTGAGCCACATCCTGGGCCCTCCATTAATAAATCTGATGAACAAAGACATATATCTGGGATAGCGCTGTCTATTTAACAAACTCTTCCTGAAACTGTTGTAAGACAAATTGCTCTCCAGCATAAGAAACAAAAAACCACCACCAACAACAAAACCCCTCCAAAACAAACAAACAAACAAAACCCCAGTGGTTTCTCATAAAATTCAGCTATCTCTCCTTACCTAAAACATCACCAAGATGTGATCATGCATTCTTGAGTGAGACTAAAGACAAAGGTGGATTTTTAAAATCCTACTATTAATTCCTGGTATTTATGCATCCACGACCCCCCAACATTGAAGTCTCCCTTCAATGTCAAAGTCAAAAAACAGTAACGTCTAACTGACAGTTTCCCAACAGACAAAGAATGAATCAGAATGGACACATATTTTTTTTTTCCTTCTTCCAAGTTTATTTTGAGTTTTCATTTTTGGACAACCAAGCAGCTCTTAAAGGAGAATGCGCAGAAGAGCCATTCTGGCACTTTTGGACAGTACATGAGTGTTTTTAACAGTCACATTCAATCCCCCTGCTCAGCCCACACTCTCACATTCGGTGAGCAAGAAGAGCACACGGGATTCCAGAGTTAATACATAACCCTATATACAAACAGCCAGTGCAACCATAATGGTGGCTAGTGACCAAAGGGATGGAATAGGAACGGGCATCTCTACAGTGTCCTCCTCTAGTCTATCTTAGCTAAACAGACCCACGTTACACATGATAACTAGAGCGTATACTGTGTTGAAATGAGGATGCTGAGTATGAATGGCACTTGGCAGCATGCAGTTCCAAGAACAAGTTTAGTAACTTTATATAAAATCCAGGCAGTTCAATTGAAAGGGTTACGAAAAGACATGAAACCGAGGGACTGTCTGTTGTCACTGTAAAAAAGGCACTTGGAGTTAATGGGACCAGAATTGAAGAACTGACTNTTAGCTGATAAAAAAACTTCAGTACAGTTTTATTAAAAGGCTTAGAGATGTTAAGAGCTGACACCCGGGTTCTGAGTTCCTGAAGGGCGACACTGAAACCAACTGCAGAGGAGTAGAACAAACTGAAGGAAGTAAAACATTTACAACTGAAACTGAATCATACTTGAAAGAAAAAACAACACCCTACCAGAGAGAGAGAGGGAGAGAGAGAGAGAGAGAGAGAGAGAGAGAGAGAGAAGGCCTAACTAAAGCAAAGCATAAGCAAAGTAACAAAGAAGCAGCAATGCATAGCTTTCCTTTGAGAAAACACCGACTTCCAGAAAGTTCTCGCCACCCAGCTTCCCAGAAGTGTTATCATGATAGAATCAGAGAGGGTTCAGACAATGCGAAGAGCGTTTCATCTGTTTCCAGCATCTGAGAGAGAACTGAGGTGATCCTTGGGGCACAGCAATCCCACATGTGGTTTGTCAGCATCCCTACTGCGACAGGTCAGGTCCGTAGAATGACAGACGCCTGGCGGCCACCTTCCCGGAGGGGCAGCATCTGTCAGTCACCTTTCGTTCTGCGTCATAACTGTAATTCCACAGCCACGTCAATGCAGTAAGCATCTACTTGCATGGTTTTTCACTCCTCAGCTTCTCCACACGCAGGTATGCACTTCCATGAGAAAGGATATTTGGCAATTTTATAATCCGCATTTTAGGGCTCATTTGATGTTGAAGGCCATCAAGGGCCTTTCCTCTCGTTTCTGCCAGGGGCTTTTCTTATCTTCTCCTTGGTCATCGTCATCGTCGTCGTCGTCGTCTTCCTCGTCTTCATCATTGGCGGATCTTCTCTGGTTGGGACTGGCTAATGGCTCCAGGGGAACGTCTGAAGTTCGTTTGGTTGTTTCCTCCTGCAGGCTGGGCAGCTGCCCGCCACTCCTCCGACCTGACCCTTCCAACAAGCATCGCAGTGCACTGTCCTCGGGGGTGCAGACCGTGGCTGCACAGTCACTGCCGCTCGGGTCCATGTCCTCGAGGTACAGGAGCTGCGCGCAGGCAGTGCTGTCGGGAGCTCTGGGATCTTTTTGCGGGTGCTCCTGGAGAGGTGCGTGGCTCTGCTGGAGAGATAAGGGGTCTCCTCTTCCCTTCCGGGCAGATTTTGGTTCGTTCATATCCACACCAGAGTCCAAACTGGCGTCATTACTTCCGTTCCTTCCAGCTCTTTGGAGATCAATGTATGAGTGTCTAACATGAGCGTTGGACCTTCCATCTAGGGAGACAAACCATGCCCGAGGATGTGGAAGTGGCTTCCCACCCCCAAGTTCCATCAGTGCCTTTTCGGTGAGGAGCTGCACCTCGCTGTTCATTTGAGCCAAAGCTGCATCATTCAGGGATGCAGGGATAGACAGTGACTCTGACATGGATGCACTCTGAGAGCTCCACTCCCGTGCACCTGCGTCCTGTAGGTGCTGCTGAGAGATGGCCTGGGAAGACAAAGGCTGGCCTTGGATCTGAGAGGATGGGTGTGGGAAGATCCCTGCATGGGGGTTGGACAGCTCAGCCTGGAGCCTTCCTATTTCCAGCTGCTGGTCAGCCGGGACCACCAGAGGCTGGCTCACATACGAGTGGTCCCCTGGAAGTTTCATATAATGAGCCGGGATGACCAAGGCAGGCAATACTTTCCTGTAAACGCTGTCATTGACTTGGTCCACGGAACTACAGCAGATCAACTGGCCCGGCCTCGGGAAGGAAGTAGGTCTCTCCAGGTGATCGACAGATCGTGACATCATACATTCAGTCGGTCTGCGGTCCAGCAGTTGCTCTTTCTCAGGGGATAAAGGTACATGGTACATGTGTTCCTGAATGGTGAGTTTACTTCCTGCTGATGTCAGGCCTTCTTGATCTTGCTTTTCAAACAAAGGCTGGGAGAGCACAGTATTGTAACTACCTCTGTAGTCATCATTGCCGGGGGCCTCGTAGCCTTCTTTTTCCATAGATTTTCTTGCCTTTAAGGGAAAAATCTCCACAGACTTATGGTAGTCTTTCCCCAGTGTCCCACTTGGTGTTAAGTTATCAAAAGATGTTTGGCTTTTATCCTCTTCTTTGTGGGACAGCAGCTCCTCCCGGGAGCTAAATTCTTGTGAGGTACTGTAGGAGAGCTTTAGCATGGGTGTGTGCAGGTCCCCCTCCCCATTGGGGGACATCATTTCTAAATGCACCCCGCCCATCAATTCCTTTGTCCCTGGGACCTCTGGGCGGCTATGGCTGGAGACAGACAGAGGCCCAGGATAATCGGATGCTCGTCGGGAAAACAGCAAGTTGATGTGAGACATGGACGTTGACTGATCCCTCTTGGAGCTCTCCAGAGCCGGGGGGAGTTGCAGCTTTCTGTGATGCTGACGGGGTTTCAAGCACTTCCTCCTGCAACCAATCAGGTGACACAGGGTAGAAGTGAGAGACTCATGATGGCAGTGTTTTGGGTAAAATTCTATCAAATTACATGAGGAAAACCAATACAATTTATAAGCACCCGGAAGAAGCCTTCTCGCTCCACACCCACACTCTCATTTTAACCCAGAGTGGAGAAATCTAGGGTTTGGAGGCTCAGGGTTATATAGAGAAGCCAAGTTACCTATCCAACTAGGAATACCCAGGAATCAACCATACTCATTCGTTCTAAGGTAAGATAAGAGCATTGAAATAAAAATAATTTTGCTTTGATCTTGAGAGTTTCATCACTTAGTGAGTGTTCAGGAACAGGAATGAATTGTTTAACAACTGTCAACCTCATTCCTTTCTTGGTGTGTGTGTGCTTGTAGGGGTGCACGTGTGTGCTTGTGTGTGTTTCTGTAGGGGCGCACATGTGTGCTTGTGTGTGTGTTTCTGTAGGGGTGCACATGTGTGCTTATGTGTGTTTCTGTAGGGGTGCACATGTGTGCTTGTGTGTGTTTCTGTAGGGGTGCACATGTGTGCTTGTGTGTGTGTGTGTGTGTCTAGGCCAGAGAACACTGTTGGGTACTATTCCTCAAGCATTATCCACCTTATTATTTGAGACAGGCTCTCTAATTTAACCTAGAGCTTATCAAGTGGGCTAGGCTGCTGGTCAGCCAGCCCTAAAGATACACTGTTTCTGCCTCTTCAGTCTTAGGATTATGGTATGGGACACCACGTATGTGGCTTCTGAAGTGCCAAGACAGGTTCTCAAGCTTGTACAGTAAATATTTTACTAACTGAGCTATTTCCCAGCCTTGTTAAGCTTGTGTGTGTGTACGTACATGTGCGTGCATGTGTGTGTGGTATATGCACAGTACAAACATGCATAGGATGAAGGAGAACACTTGATGCTCTCTATCACTCTCTGACCTCTCTTGAACTTGGACTGAGCCTGGCAGCCAACAAGCCTTCTTGTCTTGATCGCCTTCAGCACCAGGGCTACGGACAGGTGTGAATGGCTATACTCACCTTTCTACATGGGTGCTAGGGATCTGAACGTCTGCCCTCATGCTGACATAGAAGGAGCTCTCATTTCCTGAGGCATCTCCACAGCACCTAAGCTATTATAAATCCCTTAAGATTATCTGCAACTTTTCATAAGGGGCCATTTGCAACTGAGATTACATGTTTGAGTTCTAGGTAATTTTTCATGAGTTAAACTAAAATGGTTGAGGGGAAAAAAGAAGAAGGAAAAAAACATTTCTGAATACCAATTGCATAGGAAATTCTACATTAAGCAAATACATCATCCAAATGGTAACACTTTACCTGCAATAATATAAAAGGAGACACAGCAAAACCAAAAGAATGAAAGCCATTCCTCCTAAAATGGCCAAAAGAAACACCGTGTGATACGTGGTAATGTCCTGTGTCACAACGGGACCTAGAAGGTCAGAAAATTGCATTTTAGAGCTTTGAATTCCTTCATGTAAGAATAGGAATAATGAGTTGAGAATGTAATGACTTAAAAAAACAAAAACAAAAACCAAAACCCTCTTCCTGCCTGCAAGACAGAGTGGTTGGTCAGAGACACGATGGTGGTTTTACCCGAGGTACCGTCACTCCCATCCATGACAGTCGCTAGCCCTTCAGTGGCCGGTAGCCCCTGATGCTCAGGTATGAAATGCTCTTATATCAAGGGGATTCCCACCCCTCCCCTTAGAGAAGCAAGCCTCTCACAGCAGCATGCCCAGCATTCTAAATACATGATCTTTTCATAAAAGAAAATGAATGCATGACAAACCTCTGAGTAGATCCTCATGTACGAGAGGGACCAAGTATCTGGGGACTTTACAAGGCAGGACAAAGTGGCTATGACTTTATTTTCACTTTTCCTGGAAATTACCGCTGTATAGAATATCTTTTGTCTGAATGAACCGCTTTAAATATGATAGAAATTTACTGTGATTTTAAAATGTCAAGTCTGACCAAAATACTTTCCTATTTAAAGAAATTAAATAGTCATCCATGATAATGTTTTTGTTTGTTTGTTTATTTTTAACAAGGCTAACAACCTCTTCTGGTCGTAGACCTCTCTAGCACGTAAAGATAAGATTTGCTAGATATAATTAGAACAAAACAACAGCTTAGAATTTGCAATGTAAATAACACCAAGGGCTGGGTTTAAGTTTTGTTCCTGATGTTCAAGGGCCTCATAATGTTGTGAGTAATATAAATCGGGCTCACATGGTAGCTCACAACAGATTGGTAACAAAATCTCTCAATGACATTTATTGTTGTCCAGTTTCCTGCACTGTACAGGAGATGGGACACAGTGGATTCATACTATTTATTAACAAGTACCCATTTGCTTTATTAAAATTTTGCTTTTGATGTTCAATGACAGATTTCTTTTTTAGAAACATTTTTGTTTGTTTGTTTGTTTGTTTTGTTTTTTCCAGACGGGTTTCTCTGTATAGCCCTGGCTGTCCTGGAACTCACTTTGTAGACCAGGCTGGCCTTGAACTCAGATATCCACCTGCCTCTGCCTCCCGAGTGCTGGGATTAAAGGCGCGCGCCACCACGCCCGGCTTTTAGAAACATTTTGAAGGAGACAAATTTTCACTCCCTCCCTTTTTCCCTGTTCCCTTCTCTCTCCTTTTCTGGGTTTTCACTGTAAGACCTCGCTGGCTTAGGTGGCCTTGAACTTCCTGGAACTCTGCCTCTGCTCCACTACAGCTTGGATGGGCCAGCATGTCTGGCTCAAATCTTTTAAAGAGCTAAATGAATCCAAGGAAGATTACTGGATTTTGGAATTGGTGATGTTTCCTGAGTCCACTTAGTGGGGTGGGAAAGTGTGTACATAGATGTCTGTAACTGCCTTAACTGTTCACAGGACATCTTAGTACAGAGATAATATTCAAAGACATTGGATTTGATCCTCCATACAGAAGTAAAAAGAAGGGCAGGGGGAGACTTTCGTCCTATGAGACCATTCTCAAGGTCCGTTAAACACTCAGAATGTAATTATTTTAGCCTGTGTCAAAAGAAATCTTCATAAAACTCACAGCTTAAACTTTAGTCTCTGCTAAGGCCGAGAATTAAGGAACAAAACCATAATCATTTTCTTCTTGGTTTGTGGCTCAGGGAAGCACAGCTTCACTGAAATGCGTCTTAATAAAAGAAATAGTGGGGAGATTACCCACGCATGCATCACCATGATGTGCACCACTGGGGCAGGGTGGGGCCGCTCTTCACAGCTCTGAGTCTTTTCTTTCACTGCGTGAGAACTCCCGGGGGGACCTGTGCTGGGTTGTCCTTGCTTTCCCCTTTATAAAAGCACCTATTAATATTAATCTGTTGCATGGTGGGAAGATTGACAGCCACACTTGTCTGAAATCCATGTCAGAAAACGTCCTTTGGTGGTTGGACTTGGTGGCGTTCACTCTGGTACCTGAGGCATTGCGTTTCTTCCTCTCTTTTTTATGCTGGCAGTGCTGCCAGGGCAACTCCTTCGAGGAAAGAGCTGAGGAGTGTTTATTTTCTTAGGCGGGAATGTGGTGACTGAAAGGAAGGCTTTTCCACACCCATCTAGGCCAAAGCATGAATTCTAGTGCTTCAACATTAATTCCATTGCTAAAATATTTCGAGTTCTCATTTGGAAATGCATCCATAGTGTCTTTGTATGAGGTATCTTTTAATCACAGCTCATATTTAACTTATCTCAATTATGTAACTCAGAACAGATGTGCTTTAACATGTATTCAAAACAACACAAAACAAAATTTCCGATGCAGCCCCAGCATAAGCATCGCTAAGGAAAGTGGATTTTCCAAGGTGGGCAAGTCCAAGTGGCATGGCTTTTGAAGGCAGTGATGGGAGACATCACTAGGAACAATTCTCATGAGAAGCACGTTATCCTGTAATTCCACTGGAATTATGTAAGTATATATACATATACATATGCACACATATATGCATATATTTATCATGTCCTAAATTGGAGTCAACTTACATATTCGAAGTGAAGACTACCCTTTTTAACATTAGGCAGCTAGCTTTTCACTAAACTGATCAGAAATGCTACACCAAGCATTTTGCCTCAAGAAGCCCCCAGTGCTGGCTTTTGGCTGAGAGTTTGACCTTCAGGCTTACGGATACACTAGGCCACAGCTGTTTGGGGGATTAGGGAGGAGGAGGTCCCAGCCTCTTCTGAACACTTTCTTTAAGAATTCCCACAGGCAACTGTTTGAGCAAGATGGAACTGGAGACAGGACCATTCCCATGCCTGTCGCCCGGCCTCTACGTCAAAGTTCCAGGCACTGCTCTTCACCCACAAAACAGCCTTTACCATTTGACGTTCCAAAAGAACGCACCATGAACTGCCCATAGAAGTTATGTTTAAATGAATGCTGAGCTCAGATCCCCAAAGAAATCCACCTGGATTGTCAGCCCTGTTGGTTCTGCATTACCTGGGATGGGGGGAGACATGGCTGCCACCCAGTACCCCAGCTGGGGAGCAATGTACGTCCACGTGAGCTGGCTGTCTTCCTGGTGCACCAGGCCTAGACCACTCTTCAGCCACGTTCCTGTGGGGGTGCAGAAAAGAACTTCATCAGGGTACATGGGCACAAATGCTTATAAAATCAACTTTAAAGGTCACATTCACAACTTGCTGGATAACCCAGTCAGTCACATTACCACCTACAGATTGTACACAACTTTCTGTAAAAAGTCTTTGTGACTTCCCTGCAGGGAAAGGTGAATAGTTTTGGAATAGTTTTGGATTTTTTGTGTTATCAACTAACTGCATTTCAGTCACTTTAGTGCCTGCCTCTTTTTCCAAACAGAAAGTCTGAGCAGAAGGCCCCGGAGTTCCGAAGAGTCAGAGCGATGACATCAGTGTGCTAGGAGTTGGTAGTGGCGGGAATAGGGAGCCCAGGATCGTTCATAGTATTTACATTTAAGCGAATAAACACATTTCTTATCTTAGTTAAGGATATGTCTCAATTATTTAGAAAAGATTTATTTGCTTATCTATGTTCGCAGCACCAGGGATACCAAGCAATTACTCTGCCACTGAGCCCCACCCACCTCCAGCCTCATATTTAAAAATATCCATTCATCAATGCCATCTTTGCATATCCTGGGTGAGTAAGTCTGGTGTAGGCAGTAATATTAAAAAGTTGCCATTAAGGAAAGTCTGCTGTGTGCTAGCTCACCATGATCTATTCATGGCCTTATATTCATCATCTATGATTCTCACAACAATGCTTGCCGCATGATTTCATTTCCTTGGGGGAAGGGAGATTGAGGAATGATGGGCTTTAGAACTTTCACAAGGCCTGGGTGCTGTGAGCAGAGCACAGGACCTGGGTCTGCCTGACTGCAAGGCGGAGGTTGCTTCTGCTGCCGTGCCATGCCACACTCCCACAGACCTTCCTGGAGACTCACGACACTGCTCCTTTCTCAAGCCTGCAGGCAAAGGCTCACAGATGGAGACAAACTAGTTCTAGGCCATCGGACTGTTTCCTAGCTCAAAAGGCAACACTGCTCACCAGCAGGAACCTTGTGTCGAGGCCTGTGGTGGCCTCTGTGGGCAGAAGCCCAAGAGGGAGGCAGCCAGGTAAGTGCTCCCTCCCCCCCAAGGCTCGTGCACACCTCTCCTGAACCAGCAGCGGTGGCACACACTTCTCCTGAACCAGCAGCGGTGGCACAGGCTGCATACACAGGGATGCTTCTGAGCCCTCCCTACTCCTACAAGCATGGACCATGCGAAATGGCCACATGGATGATCCTGGCTGGATCAAGTGTGTCAAGCAGTTGACCCTATGTCTCAAGTTCCAGGGTCACATTTTGCTGAGGCAAAAGTAGATTTTTCAAACTGGAAACGAAACAAAATAACACTTGGGCTGCTTCTAGGCACTACTAGTTGCTATGGCAACACACAAATGCAGTGGGTGGAAAGGTGCTTCCCACCTCACATCCCTTTTCCTTTGCGCAGTAGCGGCAAGGCAGGCAGGAGGCGCCAGGCATAGCAAGGGCTCTGCATTCATGATCATGGCTATAGGTGATTTTGGTTCAAGCTGAAGCAAAATGTAAGCTACAACAAGGTAGCTAAACAAGTGTGAGACCATGTCATGAATCATGTCAACTCAGAGACTGCGTAGCATCTGAGAGTACCAGTGGTTCCATGGGGCTTCTAAGGAGAGGGAAACGGAAGACACTGAACACAGTAGAAAGGAGGGTTTCTGTGCTGGGCAAGGACATTTCTCCAGAAGAAGAGAACGGGTAAGTTTCAGCTGCTCCCATCACCCCCTCATGCTCCCTTCCTGCGTGACTCACAAACCCCACCCACTCCCACGCACTGCTCCTCCACCAGCACAGCAGGCAGCATTTTCAGATTAGCCAGAATGCAGCCATGCATTTTTTTGGTTGGCTGTTTCCCCAGATTAGATGTTTGAGTCACTGCTCTTCAAATGGATGCTAAATGGGCTCCAGCAGAAGAGAGCTGGGAGCTGAGTCCTAATTTCTGTTCATTCATAAACTGCCAACACTGCCCAAGTTGCTTCTTAGAAGAAAAGCAACTGAAACAGACTTGAAAAATTCCTCCAAGTTACATATGACGCAAGTCAAGTAGGTGGAGCTATTATCAACACTGTGAGTCCATACCCACTGCCTAGATGACTGGTCCCTGTTCTAGCCCGGAAGATAGAACACAGAAAGGTCATATGCTAAAGATGTCCAAAGTGCTTTGGAAGGTCAAGGGATATTGTCACCGGGGGTGGTGGAACAGACCTTGTCAGTAAGGACAACAGGTGGGGACGGGGACAGGAGGGTGACAAGGTCACTCAGGAAATGGAGCAACATGGAGAAGCATGCAGTAGTGGACTAAGGACTGGGAAGTCAGGTCCAAGGTGAACAGGAGGTAGTGGATAGGCTATGGCTGGGAGGAGCTTCACATTTGCCTGGGTAGACCTGGGAATAAACACCAAAGCTATGGAACCTGAAAACCAAGGCCAACTAAGGTCCTGTGCCATCCGCTTGTCCTGGCTAGTCCTCATGACTGACTGCTGTCATAGGTCTAACCTCACATACTTTTCCTCTGTTCTAAAAGACACACATCAGAGTGGGGAGGACTTCCCAGCTGTACATTCTGTATCTTCTCATTCCTGGGAAATGTTTTTACTGTATCATTATTTTTCCAAGACACAGGTTCACATGCTGTTTTAGGTCTGATCTCCTCTAATGGGTTACAAGCTCTGAGAGTGCCCACCTATGTATTTTATACCTTTTTTGTCTTCTACTAAGTGTGTGGGTTCCCTTCTCTATCACCCTTACCTCTTCCAATTCCCAACATTAGTTAGCAGAGAAAGAAGGCTAGAGGAAGGGGGTGTCAATTTGATCTCATGGACTACTCCCTGATGATTAGGGAAGTTCCTTGGGGGCAGTGTTGATCTTTGTCGTTAGGATAACTACAATCAGCAAGCAGCAAGCAGCAGGAACAGGAACAGCAGCCACTGCGCCTCTTGGGGCTCTAGCATTTTTTATACCCTCTCAAAAGTCTCTAAGATTCCTATCTGCAGCTGGCAAAATCACACCCCTCTTAGAGCACAAGGCAAATCATAGCCAGCTGCTGTGGGCAGTCTGAATCAACCCCATATCCCACACCTGGGATTAAAAAAAAAAAAAACAAAAAAACACTCTTACGTTTCTGTGTTTAAAGAAGCCAAAATTCTCATTACAACCAACTACCTAGAACTATCTTCAAATAGGAACTTACTTTCCCATCGAGTGAATGCTAGAGGCGCAATCCAACAAATAGCATCAGTATCCTTCCGAGAAAGGCTGGGTGTGTTTGACAAGAAAGCTCTCCTAGCAGCAGTGGGGCTAACTGGGATGATCCCCTTCCAAACCACAGGGAGAGAAGCCGGCTGGGGAGAGGCATTAACTTTGGCAGACCTTCTATAAAATATACAACAGGGTCTGACAAAAGTGGGATTCGATCATGCTGTTCCTGGCAAGGGCATCTTCTAAGATTTCTGTTTTTGAGGAGGGGAAGGCCACAGGAAACATAAGAATTAATGAACTGTGTGCTGGCAACATATGCTTCTCATTACTGAGGCCCTGATGGTAACTATGCAGAACGATGGGGCTTTCCTACCTGGGGAGGGGAAGGAGGGCTTCCCAGCTGTACACTGGTGCACTGAAGTGGGAACTGTGCCTAAGATGGGCAACAAGGCGTGGGTTCCTTACAGGCAAACCCACCAGCGAGCGGACAACGCTCCTCAGGTGCCCTGTTTTGAAAAGGTTTGAGCTAGCAGGGTGCTAAAAAGGGTAATTTCATGTGCACACGTGTGGATACCAGCCCTGTTCAGATGGTGCAGAGCAGGGTTTCCTGTTTTAAAAGTGGAAGAAATATCCAACTGTAAAAGACCTTTATTTTTCTACACCCTTCACGTGGGTCAGGCCACGTTTTTTGATGGCTGTTGGTACTGCTAAATGTTAAGATTCTCATCTTTGTGATCCAATCATAGGGCAGGCCCCAGTGAACAACATTTCCTGGCTTCTTTGGCCCCACTTCACCTGCTCTGCCTTTTTATCTTCCCCTAGCCTGCTCCTTCTCAACCCCTTCCCACAGCTTCCCTGTAGGTTTTTCCTGTAGGACTCCTGTGTCCGTATCATATGCAGGCAATGGAGACCACTGCTGGGACACACAGAGATAGTGGCTGTCGCTTGTTGATGGCAGTTAGGCAGGACCTACACTTCCTAGTGCATTTCCAGACCCACCCAGGGTGGCTTTAAGGTGGAAAGGCCATACAGGTGCAGCTGCATCAAACTGATTGCCAAGTCAGGACTTAGCAGGGTGGCTTATTTGCTCCGATGTGAGCTGTGGTTGGGACTGTCTGTGAGTGAAGGTCATGTGGTTCCCCTGCCAACATCGAAGAAAGAGATGTTGCAAGATTGGAATTTCTAGCTAATCAATTCTCAAATAGCTTTAAGGAATTTGGACTCCTTTTAATGGAATCTTGAACAAAAATGAATGAATACGTACAACAGACAAAGGTAAGCTGCTCATAGAAAGGGGAGCAAAGTCCCTTCCCAAAGGGACATTCTTCTGTACCTGCCATAGTAGTGACAGAAACAAAGAAATAAGAATATGTTTTCATTTTAATCCCAGGTGTGGGATGTGGGGCTGCTGCAGACTGTCCACAGCAGCTGACTGTGATTTGTCTCATGCTTTAGCAGGAACATGATTTTGCCAGCTGCAGATGGTTTCTCCAACAGTGTGACATTTGAATTCTGGGGACTTTTCAGAGGGTGTATAAACTCGAGGGCCCTGAGAGGTGGGGTGGGTTGTTGGTTGGTGTTTGTAGTGCACAATGAAGAAACAACAACAAAAAGAAATTAGATATCCTGACTGTGAAGATCAAACTTCCCCCAAAGAACATGATGTCCCTAACTAGCAGGAAGTAGTCTAATGATAATGTTCCCTTTCAGACTGCTGACTTTATTCAGATCTCTCTCTCTCTCCTCCTCTATCTTCCTTTCTCTCCTATTTAGTAATAGGGGGTGAAACCTGGGGGAATAAAGGGTGGGAAGAGAAGAACCCAGAAAGTAGCAAAAAGAAAGCTACATGCCAACGTTTGAGAAGGAAGTTTGATGCAAACAACAAAATCTGCATGTAATTTTGATTCAGACACACGTGTTTTTCTTGATAACTTGAGGTCATGGTCATGGTCAATGGCAGGTCTAGGTTCAATGCCCCCAGGAACATGGACTTGAGGACTCTGGAGGTGGCTGATCACCCTTATGACAAATAGCTTTTCTGCTGTCCACATGTTCACTTCCTATACATTATGTCCTTGTCATCAAGTTCTGTTCCTTTACTGCCGCTGAGGTTCAACTTGTCACACTCAGCACTGTTACTGTCCCCTTATCAAGGTGCTGTCTAGAATAATGTATTCAGGCAGTGTGAGGGAGGACAATCCAATTATCAAACAGTTGCAACCTGGATACACACACACACACACACACACACAGAGAAATATTTTCAGGAATGTGTGAGGTGTTTGGAAGTGTCTCTGTTATGGAGTTAGCTGGCATGGTTCACTGTGTGGCAAGCATTACGAGCTATTTAAACAGGAGTTGCATTTGACTCTAATGATTATTACATATAGTAACTATCAGATAAGGTACCTCATCCTTATCTTTAAGATGGGATGGGGTCTTCTAGCGATCGCGGATGTGCTAGTTGGTTACCATGCAACAACAAAATCAACTTTTATTTATATAAAATAAAAGTATATGTAAAGAAAAACAAGTTCAAATATTGAACTAGTGCCTCCCCAAAGGCTAAAGGACTCTAAAATATGAAAAAGGACTCGCTTAAAATGCAACATCTCCTTTGAAAGAAGCCTTCAGAACCTAGATTTTCTTGCTGTTCCTGCTTGGCATATTTATTCTGCCTGAATGCTTCTATTTAATAGTAATGCTACCTCAGCTTAACTTCATAATAAGCACAAAGATCTGATATTATGAACATCATTGAGTTAAGTGAATTATAAACAGAACCCAACAACACTAGAACAGACTACACATTGAAGTTGACTCCTTGCCTATTAGGCAAAACACAAGAATACAAGGCTCTACACTCCTGTTGAGACTTTTACCATATTAGATTTCAAAGCACTGAGGGTCAGCTAATTTCACGAGTGTGAATTCCAGCCCTGTCACTTTCCAGTTGTATGAGCTGAAGACATGTCCCACATGCACAGAAAAGGAAGGACGTGTCTGTCACGTCTTTAAGCCATTGAAGGTTATGGAGGCACCTGCTTCCCAGTTTCATAGTACGTGGCCTGGGCATTTTAATATGTGCAGTTCAGCACCCCACTTATTACTCTATGTATTCTAATTGATATATTCTTCCTGCACAAACTTAGAATAACTTCTACTAGATCTATAAGCTGGAAGCTGGGAAGAATTCTGCACCCATCCAGAAGACCCATCTCAAAACCATTCTGCCAATTAAAAGTGGTTATTGTTCACATTGCAGAGTACGACCATCTCTACTCCCACACCCACATTTTGACTGTGCAGTACTCTGAAACACTCACTATGAACAATGGGGTCACCTATGTTGACACAGGATGAACTGTGACCACACAATCTCACCACTGTCCTGCCTCATGGCTGTTGGCCTTGACTCTGGGTGAAATAGCACAGGGTCAGCATAGCATGGCAGGGGTATAGTAGTCTTCAGAAAACACGAAGCAAGATACTCTTCTCTCATCCCCTCAGGGTCCTCATTATCACCACCCACCACCACCACCAGTGCCATCCACAGCCCTCAATATGCCCGCTGTCTCCAGGAGCTAGACAGCAAGCCTTTTAAGGCCTTCGTTTATATTATTTTAGGTTATTTTCTCTACAGCAACGTTCTACCAACCATACATACAGAAGTCTCAAGGTTAAAGTTCAGTTTATTGCACAGGGCCATTCAGATGGGCATGGTATAGCACCCCTGTGACCCCAGCATTGTAACGTGAGGCAGGAGGAGGGTCAGCTCAAGAACAGCCAGAAAGGGGGGGAAAAAAAAGCAACGGCTAGAAGAGAATTCAGGAGCTCTTGGGCAACACTTACCATACAGCAGAAAAACTCATGATTTCTTTAATTGCAATATCAAAGGAAAGTATAGCTATGAATAGGTCAGCAACCTCTGAAATTACTTTTCCCATGGAATTAGTTAAGAGCAAACATCCCTTGTCAATTATATAGCAAAATATTTCTGGGTAACTACTTTCTTATACTTTCTGTTGAGAGAAATCAAACAGAGGAACAGAAGTTATATGGGGATGTTTAGATTTCTCACAGCTTTCGACAAGTAGATTTCAGGACTGGTCTCGACCAGAAGAAAAAGCAGGGACAGTCAAGGTAGCTGAGGACTTTGTGTTTGAAGCGGGAAATGAGAGACAGGCTGAATATTAGAAACCAAGACAGAAATAAGCTTGTGGTCACCTTACATTCTCTTAATATAGAGAATGAGCCTTCCAAAATCCTTGAAGTTTCCCATTATGGCTTCTTTCCCAAAATTTATTCTTAAATCATTAAGCCTTTAAAGGGGCTGCAACATGAACAGGGTAATTTCTGAGGAGAGATTCTTTTTTTTTTTTTTTTAAAGATAGTGTTTGTGTGTGCGTGCGTGCATGTGTGCTTGCATGCTGCATGTGTGAACATGTATTTGGGCACATGTGTGCTATGGTGCATGCGTGCAGGCTAGCAGACCATGTTTGAGAGTCTGTTTGTGTCTTCCACCTCACTGAAGCAGTCTCTACCTCAGGCTTGATGGCTGGGGCTCTTCTGGCTCATTTTCCTAGCTCCACCCCCACCTCGGCGCAGAAGTTCTGGGATTACAGATGTGTGCCCCATATTCAGGTTTTTTTTTTTTTTTTTTTTTTTTTTAAATATGGGTTACGGAGATTGAATACAAGTCATAAGGTTTGCAGGACAAGTGTTTTAACCAGTCTAAGATGAATCCCAGGGCCCTGAGACTTTTAAGCTACAATAAAATATTTATTTTATTTAATTACTTGGCTTATTTTTGTGCTGGAAATTCAGCCAAGGGTCTCATGTACGCCGTGCTGGTGAGGGATTTGGATTACAGGCATGTACCACTGTGTCTTAATAATAGTTGAATATAAGCAACCACTTGTTTTCCCCTTTAAAGGCATGATGAGTTAAGAGTAAGTTTTGGGAAAGGAGTCATAATGGGAAACTTCAAGGACTTTGGAATGCTAAAGGAAAGCTTCTATCTTAAAGAGCTAGCCAAAAGTACCCAATACATGTTGATAAAATACAGTAAGAATTCCACATTTACAATAGGTACTTAGAGATTTCAAGGATGTAGACCACTAAAGTATGAAATTTCCCCTGGAGAGATTTTTTTTCCCACTATCCAGTATGTTCAGTTCCCACTTAATGATTAACAAATACCACCATGACAGCCACAAAGGAGTGAGTGGGGTTAGTAGGGCTGTGGTCCCCAGCATTAGAAAAATGTCTCAGAATGAAAGATGACATAACAGGGAATCTGCATATATCTGTAGAAGGGGTGGTAAGACCCTTCTCTCCATGGCTTGCTGAAGAGCTTGCTAACAGTGAAGTGTGTGTGTGCGCACGCACATGCACCGTGGTTCAATAGGTAGGTCTGGAGGCCCAGGGGTCTGTTCCTAGGTGAAGTCAGTCCACTTGCCTGTGGATTGCATTTCCAGTTGCAAAACCTTCAGATATGTAGACCTTTGTAGGGCTAGAGGACTTTCTCTAATAAACCCTGATGTCATTTCCTACAGTGTACGGAAAACACCTTTATAAGTATTTTTCTGATCTGTTCCCCTGGCAGAGCATACCAGGGGCTGATGGAGCCAAATGAGTGTAGAAGGCATGTTGATTATGAATGAAGGATTGCATACTCTGCAACCTGGCTCCTGTGTGTGAGGCCAAACTGGTTCAAAAATCAAGACCCTGGTGTATACCATTATATCTGAGCCAGTTAAGCCCCCGAGGCAGTTCTAGAGAAGGCTGAAATGTGTTCATCAGATATCAGCTCAAATGTCCCCTCTCCACAGGCTCTGAGCAGCTTATTCACCCCTTTGACAACACTCTGCTCAACTGTCTTGTGGTCCTGACTTCATTCAAGTGCATGGCTACACCGCCTCTTCTAAGAGCCAAAGCCATGTCATAGGATCATGTCCTGACTCCCTCTGCCTCACTGTTTATGCCCAGCGCATAAAGAGCAGCAGAGAGAGGGCTCACATGACGACGTTGTTCAATAAATACATGCAGTGGGGATGGAGAGATAGAGTGCTGGCTGCTCTTCCAGAGGACCCAGGTTTAATCTCCAGCATCCACATAATGGCTCATTACCACCTGTAACTTCAGTCCCAGGGATGTAGACCAGGCTGGCCTCGAACTCAGAAATCCGCCTGCCTTTGCCTCCCAAGTGCTGGGATTAAAGGCATGCGCCACCACGCCCGGCTTACTTGTTCAATTTTTACAAAAGGAAATCAGGCTTAGAATTCCATGACACCCTCTTCTGGCCTCCATGGGCACTGTGGTGGATAGACATACATGTAGGTAAGACACCCACACACAAAGAGAAAAAAAAAATCCTAGGCACAAATTGTTCAATTAAAAATTTTAATCACCTTCATTTATTTTAAATGATTATTTTTACTTACGTATGTGTCTGTGTATATGTATATATGTCTGTGTCTGTGTGAATACATACCGTGTGTGTGAGGGTGTCTGTGGAGGACAGAAGAGGGAGTCATATTTCCTGGAGATGGTTTTATAATGGTTTGTGAGTCACCTGAGTTGGTACTGGGAACCAAGTCCTCTAGATGAGCAGCCAGTGCTCTTAACCCCTGAGCCAGTTCTGCAGCCTTTGCATTCATTCTGCATGTGCATACATGCCGGGGTACTCGTGGAGGCCGAGGGACACCTGGCTGGAGCCAGTTCTTTCCTTTCACCATGTGGACCTGGGAGACTGCACTCCAGCTATCAGGTTTGGTGGCAAGTGCTTTTCCCCACGAGCCATCTCACTAGCACTTGTTCATTTTTTTTTTCTTTCTTCTGGAGACAGGGTTTCTCTGTGTAGTCCTGGCTGTTCTGGAACTCACTCTGTAGACCAGGCTGGCCTCGAACTCAGAAATCCGCCTGCCTCTGCCTCCCGAGTGCTGGGATTAAAGGCGTGCACCACCACTGCCCAGCTTACTTGTTCAATTTTTACAAAAGGAAATCAGGCTTAGAATTCCATGGCAAGGGACTCAGTGGTTAAGAGTCCCCCCCCCCTCTGTGTGTGAGTGTGTGTGTGTGTGTGTGAGAGAGAGAGAGAGAGAGAGAGAGAGAGAGAGAGAGAGAGAGAGAGAGAGAGAGATTGATTGATTGATTCTACACATCAGACATTCCTGAATGAGCGATCATCTGGCCTGGACTCAGGAGTTATTTGAAAGTTATATTTCAGAAAAAAAGACTTTAAAAGAAATAAAGATGTCTCTCATACAGTGCATTGAACTTGTTTTTAAAACAATCATGTGTCAGAGATTGGAAAGATGGTTCAGTGAGAAAAATCATTGGTTGTGAAATCATGAGGGCTTGATCTAATATCCTCAGCACCAATGTAAAAAGCCATGTGTGGCTGCCTGTGCCTGTAAGCCCAGGCTTTTGGGGTTGAGACAGGTGGGTCACAGAGGAAGAGGCCTGTCACCACCTGCATGCACACAGGTGACTGCATCTACACACTCAATGTGTGACACACTCACACCAAATTATAAAGTCAAAATAGGTGGGTAGAAGCAGAAACAAGGGCATACTACCTTAAACTAAAATTCTAACTAAAAACATCTCTGTTTTTTTTTTTTTTTTAAAACTTTGCTTTGTGCGTGGGCTGTATGTATGTATGGGTGTGTTCATGTTGCATGTGTGAACTCAGAGCTCAATGCTTAGCCAGACTAGCAGACAAGCCCCTAGGATGCTCCTGAGTAGCTGCTGTGGATCCCAGCTCAGCAAACACTGCACCCACCCAGCCAGCTTGCTCACTCCTGAAAATAGCAATCTAATTGAAGTATAACATGTGAGTTACTGTGAAGCTTTCTTCTAACATACTGGATTTTACTTCTCCTCATTACGCAGGGATTGCAATTCATCCAGCATACCTATTCCTTTTCAGCTCTCATTACTCCTGTTGTAATGAGGTCCATTTGTAAATGGAAATTCACATATGTATGTGTCCCTGGGCTGGTGAAATGGGGCAGAAGGTAGACTGACTGCCATGTAAGCCCCTGCAGACCTGAGTTTGCTCCCTGGAACCCACATAAGGGGGAAAGAGAGGAAGGGGAGAACTGATTCCACAGGGTTGTCCTCTCTGTGGATGCGCGCGCGGAACACACACACACACACACACACACACACACACACACCATGCTCTACCTCCAAACACTAATATGACTTGCCCCAGAATACCTGTCCTTAGTACCCTCACCTGTGAAGGGATGATGGTGGCACAGGTTATCATGAAGCCAGTGATGCTCAACGGAAAGGAACAGATGTGTGTGTGTGTGTGTGTGTGTGTGTGTGTGTGTGTGTGTGCGCGCGCGCACATCATTCTGCACACCAGACATATTCCTGTGTGAAGGATCATCCGCCCTGGACTCAGGAGTTATTTGGGAGTTCAATTTCAGGTGGTGATGATATTAAAAGTACTGACCACCTGGTGGGGCATGGGTACTGGCATCAGACGAGTGGCTGGAGTGTCCTAGAGTGTCATCCCTTGGGGAGACTACAGGGCTACACTAACAGAACTGCAGGCCTGAGCCTGACCTTCCTTCTCATATGTGTCACCAAAGATTTACAAATGGTGTACGGGCTGATAGCAATAATAACAATGATGGTGATCAGGGGAAGGAGTGAGGGAGGAGGAGGAGGAGGAAGAGGAGGAGGGGAAGGATGAGGGGGGATAGAGAAGGGAGGGGAAAGGAGAGGAGGGGCAAGAAGAAGGGAGGAGGATGTGGAGAAGGGTAAAAGGAGGGCAAGGAAGAGGGGGTGGATGGGTGTGGAGATGAGAGGTGGCTAAGAAGGCTTTCCCTAAGTGCCTGGCCCTGCTCTAACTTCTCTCTTTTCACAAGTCTATGAGGTAGGGACTCTGCCTATTGTACTCTTTTTCACAGACGTGAAATCAGAGGCCTGCTACGGCTAAGAAACCTGCTCTGGCTGGTTCTGTTGTAACTGCTGGTCTGTGGCTCTCTGTTTTCTCAGTAATGCTAGACATTATACACGTCCACGGTAAACCTACCTGCTACCTTCACTTTGTAATTACTCTTTCAAGTGAAAGGAAGTGGGCATAAATATAGTTAAAAATATCTGGGGCTTCAGATGGCTTAGCAGTTAAGAACATTGGCTGTTCTTGCAGAGGACCCAGGTTCAGTTCCCAGCATCCAAACTCCAGTTGCAAGGGTCTAACACTCTCTTTTGGCCTTCACCAACATCTTGATGTAAATAGTACATGTACATACACATGTACAAACACAAACACAAACACACACACACACACACACACACACACACACACACACACACACACACACCAGATAAACAGCTGGCAAGCTGGGTATGTAGCTTAGCTGCTGTAGTGTTTAGCACGGCATAAACAGTGGCGATATATACCTGAAACATCAGCTACATAGCAGGGTGAGGCTAGTCTGGGATACATGAGAGTCTGTTCACCACCACCACCACCACCACCACCACCACCACCACCACCACCGCAGCGATAATAACTCATGGTGCATTAATGTCCTAATTATTTTCACTTAGGCTTATAGTAGACTAAACATCAAATTTTTGCTTAAAATCCAGGCACACTGAAAGGCCTGGAGGTGATATGAAGTTACCACACCTAACCAATCAACTCCATCAGTGGTAATTAATAGTTAATTGTTAAAGAATACAAGCTCCCTCTGAGAAGGACTGACTTGCTAAGTCTCCAACCACAAACCAACTACTCATTTGTCAGGCTTTGCCCAAATGGTTTCAGTTAGATCCAAGCATGGTAAATTCTAGTTCTACACAGAGTAAGACTTTAAGAAAACCAACACCCCGAGAATAGTTTTAAAACAAAAGTGCCCCAAACCTCAGTTATCTGAGAACTAATTTTCTGAAAATGATCATTTGAGGATGCCACCAACACAAATGCCTTAACAATGCTTAGAGACAGATGGATGTTACAGGGTTGGTTTTTTTGAGTTGCTAGGCAACACTGGAAAACAACTGTCCTTCTTAGATCAGCCCACAGGGCAGCATAATTATATTATAAACTCTAATTCTCATCCTTTGGGGCAGAACTTTGCAATGGGATGCTAACAGTCCCACAGTAACAGAACACACACCCATCTTAGTCCTCAAAACGCAAAGCAGAGGGTCTTGCCTCACTCTGGGATCCTTGTCAAGATAAAGCTCCCACTGGGCTTTAAGCTGCCTCCTCAGCTCCCTCAACTCTTTGCATACAGATTATCCCCTTCCCTGCTAAAAATCTCATCAAAACTCAGTTCACTCTCAGGCTCATTTTCCTATCTGGGAAATAGGAGGCCTTTTGCTAACATGTGCACAGCCTTCCCTTCAGTCCCTCAGCACGCCACAGGTCAGGAGTAGACTTGAAATCCCAGCTTTTGGAGGCAGAGGCAGGAAGGCCAGAAGTTCAAGGTCACCTTCCATACATAGTGAGTCTGTTTCTCAGTTTCTCAACTAGTGTTGCTTAGGTATGGCCTACTTGTCTTTCTTAGGAATATACTGACATCACTCTTAGGTAAATCAACCTCTTCCTTTGTTTAATACCCTTAATGATCACATCTGCTCTTCTGTGGGGGTAAGTACTACATTTAGCTCTAAAGTTAATCACATATATAACTATGTACTTGAACTGTTAGACAAATAAACATCTCCATTTCTAACTTTTACCCATATAGTGTAATACAGTGTATCCTTAGAAGTCATTTAAACCACAACATGCCACTCTGAAATCCTTTATCTAGATACATGGTTAATATTTTTTTCTTTTTTTTTTGTTATTGTTTTTCTTTTTTTTGGTTAATATTTTAATATCCATATAATTTAACATATCTGTAGCTCATCATTTCTATATGTCAGAGTTCAGGGTCAGTCTTGAAAACACGTTTAAGCAAGTCCTTGGCAGTCTCTAAATTATTCTCGGAGATCTAGATAACACTTTGACCAAACTTGAGGTCAGAGAGGCATATAAAAATTACCGTGACTTCACTTTTTAAAGAAAGAACAGCCTTAGGTTCACATCAAATTTGTGATGAAGGTGCAGAGATTTCTTACTCCCCCCACCCCCCACCCCTCTAACATTCCCCACGATAAACTTGCCACGCTGGTGAATCTACATTGATAAATAAATGAATATATCTGTATTGTAAATAAACTTCTCCTTCAAGGGCAAACTGGCCGTGACTTACCTAAAACCTTAGTAGGCCCTGCACAGCAAAAGCAGTCATGTTCCTTTGGAAACAGACACAGACCTACTACGCAGGCCAGTTATGGAGTTATTCCTGAGCACCTGCTATGGATGTGCCATAAGTGGTAAGAGGCTGGTTCCGTAGCCACCATTGCTATAGCAACCCACAGAGACACTGTCTGTGGTGTTTGGGAAGGCAACTAAAACTGGATCTCACCACAGAGCTTCACTCAAGGTAGGCTTCTCTTTCTGCCATCTCGTTGGAATAAGATGATTCAAACACACTGAGTGACACTCAAACAGCAGAAGCACAAATCCAAAATCTAAAACACTATTGATTTTTTGATTATTCAGGATCAGTCACTTTAAATTCAGACCACTGACCTGGTATGCTTATTCATGAGTGACCATTCCCCAGGGCAACAGGTCAGACAACCTCATACTCCAGCAAGCCATCTGCTGCCCTAGTTATACACTGAAGAAATAATAAATTTCCATAAAAGAAAGCAGACACAGTTGTCCCTTACTGTCCTGAAAGCCACAGTTAGCACACATTTGCCACGACCGACTTTCTTCCCCAGACACTGGAAGGTCAAACTGGCTCCTGCACACAACTAACTCTGGTCGCTGATCATTGTACCAGGTACCACCCCCACGGCTGCAGGCCACAGCATGATGGGAAGGACTGAAGTCGGCCAGAGAAGCCTGCCAGTTCCTTAAAAGGTAAGAGCTTCACCTACCAAGGGGAGTCTCCTGTGCTGTGTAAAGCAAATGTTATTCACATACAGCACACAGAGCATGTACATGCAACCATTTCAATGCAGAACATGCATGCTGGGCCTCTTCAAACACGTTCTTAGAGGGCATATGTGGCGGTGAGTCAACTGATAGTGTCATAACACCGTCAAGAAAATCCAATTCCTGTATCCTGACAATGTATTCATATATTAAGAGGTAACCCTCTGATGAAGATGCTAATTTCTTTTAAAAATGATTTACTTTTATGAACATTGATTAGTGTTTTGCCTGCACGTATGTTTGTGGGAGGGTGTCGGATCCCCTGGAACTGGAGTGGTTACAGACAGTTGTGAGCTTAGGGAACAGGAAATAAGGAGGCTGCAGCTGAGCCAGCACCCCAGTTATCCCCCGTAGAGGGAAAACACTCGCGTGTTGTGATAGCAAATGGCGAGAGCTCCCTCAGCTAGGGTGTTTAGATCAGGAGTCACAAGATGGTTCTGTAAAAGACTGGATTGTAAAGCCAGAACATGAGTTGTTGTTGCATGACAATACTCACTGGGTACCATAGGATGGGAAAAGGGATGGTCTACCAACCAATGGGTGTGGCTGTGTTCCAATAAAACTTTATTTTGTGTATGTTTATGCATTTTCTATGATTTTTTTCACATGTTCTAAATTCTTCCTTTGATGTTTACTTGTTCCCATTTTAATTGAGTATAATTTGCAGATCAAAGCTGTATATACTTAAGATGCATGACTGAAGTGGAAACTTGTGGTCTGTTTGGAAAGTTAGTTATGTCATATGATGCTTTGCTGCGGTACACAAGTGAAAGGATGTCTTGCTAAAGCAGACACGGGAAGGACTGTTTTCCTGAAGCAGACAGGGGTACGAGGATGTTTGGATATAGCAGACACGTGAAAGGGTGCTTGACGAAGGAGTGTAAATCTGACCCCACAGGCAGTGGGAGACGAACACCGAGCCTTGGTTTGCTCCGCTCTGCCTCGTTATTCTAAGCTAACAACTTTCATGGATTGGTTCGATTTACACAGTGCTGGTGAGCTCTGCTTGTGGAAACGTTCTCCATCTGGATAATCCAGGTTCATCTCTCCATCCAAAGATTCTTAATCGTATCATCAGTGTCCCTCTATCACATAATATGACAGTCAGAGGGTTCCATATCAGGACATGGACATATTTGGGGGCATTATATGGCCTATGACATATATAAAAATTATTTAAATAAAGTTTCGCTGTTAACTATATGCAGAATGCACTGATGGGATTAATACACTTATATTGTCATGGCACCTGTGATATATAACAAGTCCCAGAGAAAGCTTCATCACATTAGAAACATAGATGTTTACCTCCCAGTCCTATTTGCCCATATTCAAACACATTCTATTGAAAAAATAATAGGCAGGGAGGAGGAAAATAATAACAGCAAGGACATAAATTTCAGGATGGGGGTGGGGGTGGAATTTAATATAAAAGTTTTCATTTGCAACTTCTGAATATCACACACACACACACACACACACACACACACACATGCACACATACACACATGCACACAAATGCCCCCACACAAGGCAAAATCTCCATCGTTTTGCTCCCAAATGTTATATGTAATATCGTAACATCTTATTCTTCTGACTTTTAAAAAAAGAATTTACTTTTACTTTTAATTGTGTGTGTGTGTGTGTGTGTGTGTGTGTATGTGTGTGTGTGAGTGTGTGAGACGTGTTTGTGGAGGCCAGAAGAAATGTTGGTTCCCCTGGAGCTGTAGTTAAAGGCCATTGTGAACCACCCTACCAGGTACTGTGAACTGAACTCACATTCTCTTCAGAGGAGCCACCTCTTCAGCCCATTCTGATTTTTAAAAATGCTGCAAATATCTTTATCAAATCAATAAAGGCATTCATTGGGAACTGTTCTTAATCACACAAATACATATAGGAGCAAGTAATGGCTAATCAGGTGCCTAGTCACCTCTCCACATACTGCCGTGTACCACAGAGAAAAACACTATTACAGAAGGGGTTCAGTGATACCTGGGGTACTACGTTTTAATTAGCTTCTATGACTGTGATAAAATACAAGAGGTAAACACGTTAAAGGGGGAAAGATGTATTTTGGCTCACCATTAATGAAGTTTTAGCTCATGGTCACTTGCCTCTGATGCTTCTTGAGCTCGGGGTGGCATGGCTCATGGCAGAGCAAAGCTGCTCACCTCAGGATGGCTGGGAGCCAGGGAGAAGAAGAGGCCAGGACCCTTCAAGGTCATGTCCCAGTGACCTACTTCTATCCCCTAGACCCTGTCTCCTAAAGGTGAACTCCCCCATCCCCCGCCAATAGCACCATCTACTGAAGACCAAGATCATGGCACAAGGCAGTGGAAGAACATTTAAGATCTGAACCAGAACAGCTTTGAAGGATCAGGTTCCATTTGCAAAGTAGTAAGGCCCAAGGGAAGTGTCAGTATGTCTGGGGAAGTGTCAGTATGTCTGGGGAAGTGTCAGTATGTCTGGGGAAGTGTCAGTATGTCTGGGGAAGTGTCAGTATGTCTGGGGAAGGATCAGTATGTCTGGGGAAGCGTCAGTATGTCTGGGGAAGCGTCAGTATGTCTGGGGAAGCGTCAGTATGTCTGGAAAGTGACTGGGAAGGAGAGAGGGACAGGCAGGGACCGGGACTGACTCTAAGGAGACCCTTGTGCCTTGCTATGAGTCCAAGCTCCTTACAAGTTGCTCTGGAAAGGACCACATAAGGGCATCTTCAGTTGTGGGGTGACCAGAGCAGGACTACAGCAGGCCCCATGGAAGGAGGGAAATGGGAGGCAGCCAGATGATGCAGGGAATTAGTAAGATGTAGGGTTCCCAGCCCAGCCACAGGAAATCCAAGAAAGGACCAGAAGGTGAGTCTGAGAAACGCTGCTCTTTTGCTGTTGTTGAGATAAGATCTTGCTGTGTCGTTTGGGTTAGCTGCAAACTCACAGGAAACCTTATGCTCCAGCCTCCCGAATGCTGGGATTTCTGCATATACTAGTTCACACAGTGAGGAAGGCTGATTTGATGGATCACAAGCTATAAGATGAAACAACACTTTCCTGCCCAACTTGCTTTCGGTTATGGTGTTTTGCTATAGCTATAGAAATCCTAATTAAGGAATGCACAATATAGTAAGCCAGTGTTACAATCCACCTTGTGAAGTCAACCTTCATATAGTCATTAAAACTGCAGTGATCTTTACAAGTTCCTATAAAGCCTATTAATTACCTGGGAAGTTACAAAACAAAAACTCCATGAAAGCCCAAAAGATATTTATATTAAAGTGTATTTGCTAAAACTATTTTAAATATTTAAAAATATTATTTGATAATAAAACCCCTAATTAATCTTGCATGGTTTAACAATGTTACCCTGGCGGTTAAAAGCTGGTTCCAAGTTTGACTTTCACAGGACACTCTGAAGAGTAATCATGGCTGTGCACAAACATCGAAACATTTAGCTACAAAGTACCTACCACCTTAGCATAGACCTCCTTTCCCCTAATCACAAGGGATTGATGACTGAGAATCACGCTGTATTTGTGTCACCTCAACTACGACCACAGAATAACGCAGACACAAAACACTGCCGATTCTGCTGCAATGACTGCAAAAGCTGAAGAGAGAATTCTGGCACCATTTCCACTAACCCACCTAGTGACTATGCCCAGGATGGACAGCATCTGTTTGAAGTACTTGTGCCTTGAAAACCTTATTTTCTCTTCCATCACCGGCTAAGAGGAAAGCGAGTTGCCCTATTGTAGGCAGCCTTAAGCTCCGGACCACATGGCAAAGATCTCTGGCCATCAGCTGGCAAGGACTGCAGCCAGCTGGTGACTAGGAAGGAGTCATGAGTTTGCTTGCTAGCCCCAGCAGAACATTGCTTAAGCTGTACAGAGCACTGACAGGCAGGCCCACTGTAACTTTCCTGAGGGTGTGCCTGAACCACACTCATTGGCTGTGCTTGGATCCCTTCACCTCAGAAACTGAGACAGGATATGCTCATTGCTATATTAAGCCGATACATTTTAGGGTACCTTCTTATGAACTAATCAATAGCACAAACATATGTGTATAGGCAAATGACTAAGACAGAATTAAAAGTAGATTCACATCTCTCTTTGGGTTGTAGGGTCATGGGAACTACTTACTTCAAACAATGTTGGCAAGTGTTTTTTCTTATACTCAGGAGACAAAAAAGACCACAGAACGAAGATAGATCATAGAATATTAAAAGAACCTAAAGATTAGGAGAGCCAATTTTAGCTCCCATGACCTTTAAATTAAAACAAAACAAAATGAACTTCAGAGGGGCTGCTCAGGGGCCCCTGCTTACCCAGCTTCTGGTCAAACCGCCATGCTGCGACATAGGCATTGTGCCTCAGACTGCTCTGAGTGGCCAAGGGCACAGTGACATAGATGGGTCCGTCCACCAGCACCGGCGTCCCATTACCGCTGAGCAAGTGCACGCTGACGGCTGTGATGGGGGTCAAGTCATACCTGGTGCTGTTTCCTGGAAGGAAGACAAATGCTCATCAACCAGCACAGAGGCCCTGGGGCTGCAGAAACCCTTCAAGGCTACTGCTTCATGCTAAGTAGAGTCTCCAGTGTGCGGGGGCTTTGTTAATATCGGTAATCCTCACCCCACAGCATCACGAGACAGTTCAAACTCACAGTTTACAAAGTAACGGTAACGGGACTGGATGTGGCAGTAGCTGCCCAGAGGGCATATGCTAGTTAGCAGAGCCGGGTCCCAGTTCAAGTCTGCCAGATGTAGCAAACTGCGCTTGTGTTACCCCTGCCTGCCTGCCTTCCTGCCTGCCTGCCTTCCTTCCTTCCTTCCTTCCTTCCTTCCTTCCTTCCTTCCTTCCTTCCTTCCTTCCTCCCTTCCATTTAAAGGCAGGATCTCACCTTGTGACCTGAAACTCATGGCCACCATGCCTCAGTCTCTCAAGAGCTGAGATTACAGCCATGGTGGAAAAGATTTTTCTCTAGTGTAAGAGCAAGAACTCTGGGGAAGCTACAGAAAAAGAAGGTTCGCAAACTAAGCTCTGTGCACATATATCGTAGGACATATCATCTACAGCATATATAATTCACACACAAGTCAGTGCCATAAGAACCTAATTTAGAGATGTTTTAAACAGCAAATTTCATCAAGGACTGCTTCAAAATATTAATTAATTCTACCAGAGGCATAGCTCTGAAACTTAGACGTGAAATATGTATGTGTTGTTTTAGCTGCCGTTGCTGTTTTGGTCTGTTTAAAAGGACTTTGATATGCCAATTACTCTCCATTAGAGACCATTTATCTGAGCCAGTACTTTAATGACTGTATGCAGGTAAATTATACAGAATGCATATAGATATGATACTTGTACACTTATGCAATCTATTTCAGAAATTTCTTTATCGGAACGCGATATCATGCAAAATACATTGTCATAATTCACATCTTTGCCTTAATAGGATGAATTTCTTAGTGGTAAAAATGGTAAGGTATTTTACAAGACAGAATCTCTTCTATAATACTGTTTATGATTTATTTACTGCTGCTATTTTTATTTTTACTAACCTTACTATTAGGCAAAAAAGACAGACTATAAGCGTATTTACACAGGGTATACATAAGTACTTACTGCTAGATACTAGCATACCCATCTGAGCTCATGCCAACCTCCAATTGGGACTAAAAGTAAACATTCAGAGCAAATCTAGTGACCTTTACAGTTTCAACAATGCTTTAACAGCTGTCCCCCGTGGAGTGACTTCTGAACAACAATGGCCACTGTGCACCCATCTCTTTCTCCAGGACAGCAAAGGCCCTGTTAAAAGATTTCCTCAAAGGATGAAAGTTGGAACCACAGATTCGAAGTCAGGGATCTTTTAGTTTAGAAACCGTTTTGTTTTGGGATAAGAAAACTAGAGGCCGGAATTTACCATGCTTTGCTGGAAAGTGCACTGTGGGCTGAGACATACACATGCCCACAGCTTAACGGTGCCAGGAGGGCAAAGCCAGGCCTCCTGTGCACTGTTCCTGGCGGTGCCCAAACCTGTCAATGTGCCAGTCATCAGGTGACCTACTGGATGCGGTACAAACACTGCAGACATAAGGTTTCCAAGTAGGACTTGCTGCTTTATTTTGTTAAATCCCATGCAGGAGGACGGTAGAAACCTCCTGTAAACAGGCACATAGAAAGTTCTAGAAAAGTACCTTCATTCTTCGTCCTCAGTGGCCTCACATTCTCTTTCCTTTTCGTCTTGCATTTCCCTGATCTAGGGAGATGGTTTCTAGAACCAGATGCCCTGTTCAGTTACTCCCCTCCCGCCTCATCTTCATGCCTCAGATGCAGGGCAGGTGAGGTACCCTCTTGAGTGTAGGGCCATAGACATTGTCACCTGCACAAGTTCAGAAGTAAGCTCTACAGAAACAAGCAGGTTAACCGAAGGCCTTGTGCTTCAGCTTCCTGTCCTTACACAGGACATTGAAAGCGCTCCAGCCGGGGTGGGCATGGTGCTGCACACACATCTGTACATAGCACCTGGTGGAGTGAGCCGGGGCTGCTGATGCAAGGCCAGCTGGGTCACATAGTGGGACCACGGAGAGAGAAAAAGGAGAAAGGAAGAGGACAGGAAAGAAGGAAGGAGGAAAGGGAGAAGAAGGAGAAGGGAAGACGGAGGGAGGGAGGAGGAGAGGAGGACATGAGAGGGAGGAGCCCTAGCTCCTAAGACATGTAGGCCTCACCTCTGCTTTCTGGAGGCTCATTCTTCTCTCAGTGCTCCATTAAACGCCCATCCTTCTCAACGCCATTTGTACTGCCCCACTTTCTTCGCTTTGGACAGATTCAGACTTAGAAGCCTAGATCATTTCTCATCCACATTTTGCTCTGCAATTCTTATCACGTGCAAGGTACTGAGGTCTGTCTGTCTGTAGCTGGGTTTCCCTTCCTGCTCTACCTCATTGTTACCTGGCCCTAGCTGGGTTTCCCTTCCTGCTCTACCTTGATGTTGCCTGGCCCTCTGTGTGCAAGCCACGACAGGAGTCATGCCAACCGCGTGGAGGAGGAGCAAGCACCACCGGATGGGGGTCCACTTAGGCTTCTGATCAATCGGTCGTTTATAACAAGACGGGTTCTACTCAGTCCCTCCGAGTCTCTCTGTCCACATGTTTAAGTACCAGGTTGAAACATGAAGTTCTCCGAAGTTCAAAAGTTAGGTGCCACTAGACTTCGATGCAAATATTTAAATAATAATAAATAATAATAATAAAAAGATCCTAAATACAAAACACTCCAGTCTCAGGCATTCTGGATATAGATGGTTATTATACGCCAACTTTTCTGGTGTGGGAAAAATTCTGTACCAAAAGACATTCTGCCCTCTCTGTTCCCCCTGGAGTGCCTGGTGGAGGTCATTTCATTGAGACCATGGGGTGGTGTAGGGTTTGTGCTATCTAGGGACCAGAAGATTGTGGTGCTAGACAGCAGAGAGTCTTTGGCCTGTGTGTGAGACAGAAAGTGATACAGGGCAAAAGAGAGCCTGTTCACAAACTACGACGAGGCCAGCAGTGACCCACTGTGCCCCAGGTTGCTCTGCTCCATGAAACCCCGGGCTCCAATGTCTGCAGATACATATGGATATACCACTGGCTGGCTCCCTTTCCTAGTAGGTCTCATAGAAGCTTTGATCCTCTCTCAGGCAACTAATCAATTACGCCACTGGAAAAGCAGCTCAATGCCACCTTCCAACCTTTCTCTTCCCTCTGAATTAGACTGAATTTAAAGTAAAACACACTTCTAAAAAAAAAAAAAAAAAAAAAATCAATGGTCCTGTGCTTTTGCGCTCTGTGTCCACTGGTCTTCTCGGGTTTCGTAATTTATTCAGGCTTTACTGGAAGAGGGACAGAAAGCACGAATGAGCTCAGAGGAGTGAGGCCCGTTCCTCTGCTGTATTTCTGATTAAGCTTCCTTTCCTCCGGAAAGCTGCATGGAGCCTATGAGGACCTCAGACTAGAAGTCTCCAGGCTCTGCAATTGATATTTTCCCCCAAGAAACTTTACTATAGATGATCACTACACATCCATTTGATGGCAAATGACGGGCACACGAATCATGTCGTTGGTCCTCAATTTAAAGGAAGAAGCCTTTCTTGAAATAAGAACCACAGATGGAGGAAAAGCAACGACATCACCAGGTACCGTCACCTCCAACTAGAACCTTACTCACGAGTTACAGAAATGGGCGAGGTGCTGCAGGTGGAGGAGCTTTTCAGATTCACCAGTTCATCCAAAGTCTTGGAAATTATGAAAGTTTTAATCAAAGCATCCTTGGGAAGTACAATAATATACTTAATTTAACTCTAGTGGCTGCTTTTCAATCTTATGCTATGACTAAAACCTGAAAGGCAATGAAGAGGGATAGGAGAGAGAGAGAGAGAGAGAGAGAGAGAGAGAGAGAGAGAGAGNAGGAGGAGGAGGAGGAGGAGGAGGAGGAGGAGAAAAGAGAGGTTGAGAGATGGATTGGCTGAGCAGGAATCCTAAGACTTGGAATCTCTCCTGCAGCAGGTGGAGGCCTGAGGACCATGCTGTCACTCAGGAGGAAGAAGGTTCAGGCTTTGGTCTTTCTCTGAGAAGGAACTGTCACTTCTCTTCTTCCTGGTGGCTTTTGGTTTCTCTGGTCTTGTAAGTTCTGTGTCTTGTCTGAGTAGCCAAGATGGCTGAGCTGATTTTAGTGATCTGCCGGAAGATTCCAAATCAACCTCAGAGACTGGCTCCTCCAGGGTGTCTGTAGAGAGCCACCTTTGGAGACCTTCCTAGACCCCCTTCGGGAGGAAGGGGGTGGAGCATCCAACAGCAGAGGGAGACATGGGTGACAGCCGGAAATGGCAATGCCTACACCTCAGGGCTCCATCTATAGCGGAGCATGGAATGTCACTTGCTCATCTCTAGATGTCACTGGAACCAACCTTTCCGTCCCAGCACGGGGTGAGCAGGAGGGCGGGGCTGCGGGGCTCTTGCTGGAGTGAGACATTCTGGAGGAAAGTAGACTAGGCAGAGATCAGAGGAGCAGAAACCCTGTTACTGAGCTCTTGCTTTTAAAAAACTATAATTTCAATTGAACTGAAATACTTAGTCCAAAAAAGGAAAGGCCAGAGAAGGCCCTTCAGGCCCCAGGGAAGCCAATTTGCAAAGACGCCTTTGTATATTGGTGCAGACTGAAGGCCTCCTTAAGCTGGGAAATGGTAACAATGTGAACCCAGAACCTGTTAAGGTCAAGGCCCTGCTCCCCCCCACCCCCACCATGACCACCTCTTGCCACAGACAAAACTCACAGAGAAAGACTAAACCCCAGAAGGCCCACCCAGAAAGAGAAGAGACTCAATTACCTGTCCCATTTCCATCCAATCCTCGCAAGTAAGGGAAGCTGTCCACTTCTGATGGGGAGCTGGCCACAGTGAGGAACGCTGTCAGGTCGCTGTAGCTGGTGTTCTCTGGCAACCTCAAGGCCCTTCTCTGGAAATGAACTCGAGGCTGTGGCCGGGCACCTGTAGGAATCAACCTCTGGGTTACCTCAGGAGTCGTTTCCATTTCAGAAAATGCCAAGCCATGAAAGGCTCTGCCAATCCTCCCCCCCACCCCCATGCCGCCCCACATGGTGTGCCATCTCTTTCATCCAGGATGCAGGGATATGACAACATGCTATTATGGGGCGAGAAATAATAGCCCATTGTCACATGTGTTTTGACACAGGATGTTATTTAGGTTTTGAACAAAAAGCTTTTCCCAAGTTCTATTTGTGACCAGTCTTTTTCCACTGTGCGGCGTTTGGCTCTGCACATAGGGCAACGTTTTGGAAGAGTCTGAGCAAACGAAGCAAGGAAACAGCAATTAATCTCTCTGGACAAGCAATTCGAGAGAGATGCTTTGATACGGCTATAAACCATCCTCCAACTTCCTGGGAAAATCTTGTTCAATGGCACAGATCAAACGGAAGCTGGACAAGGAAGGGGCTGTGAGATGCAGTCCTGGGAAGACGTGCCAACAGGGTCCCCCCCACCCCCTGGACAGACAGCTTTCTTCCTGTGGAAGCTGCTGGGTGACACTGGCTTTGGTCCTCTGAAATGCTTCCCACTGGAGACAGATGATGCTGCAGATTTAGCAATGATGCTAAGTGGTTCTCCCCCCCCCCCCCCCCGCTCCATCCCTTTGTGCAAACACCGGGGTGGACCAGTCAGCTGCAATGTCACTTAACACGTTACCTTTCTTCAGGTGTTACTAGGACCACGAAGGCTGAAACTACCTTTACCTAATGTGGTGGTGACAGTCAGCAGACATGAAGGTGAGAAGTAGTTTTGTACAAACCCGGCAAAGATGTCCTTAAAATTCTGTATCTGCAGCTTGAGGGGACCTTGTTGTGCTTTGCTGAACAAAGGGCTCCTTCTACCTCTCCCTGCACTAGACAGAGGTCCTGGAATACCGGCCTCACTCAGAGATGAAGTCTTCTGACAAATCCCAGGGTTCCTTTGACTCTGGATCAAAGCCTTCCAGGGAGCGGGCTATGATAACTTCCTAGACATGTTCTGTACTACGAGAGTTTCAGAGCTTAAAGAGTTGACAAAACTAAGGATGTCTTTCTACAGTAAGGCCATGATGGCCAAAGGGCTTATGGCCACTACCTGGGGCTGGCTTTCTGGGCCACACTTGGCTGTATATAGCTGATTTGGTAGATCAGCACCATGTTCCTTCTATCTGCTCAAAGCCACCCCAACTACCCTCCCCAAAGGCCAGTAAGGCAGGTTCAGTCCCAAAGCCCCGGGAGCCAAAGTCACAGCTTACCTCACTATGGTCCCCCCCTCTTAGACTCATCCATCAGTCGAATGGCAGGTTATCCCTGTCCTGCCTTCATTTCTAAAACAAAGTGCCAGTCTCCATGGATCCTCTTACATTATTATCTCTTAATTCTGAACTTGGCTCTTCGCTTCACACTGAACCTAAATCACTCAAGGACTCCCCTGGTGCCACGGGCCTCACCAGGAGCTGTCTGCTTCACCCTTTTACCCACTTGGCTGCACAGCTGCCTGCAGCGTTTGTTCTCCATTTCCATGGAGCCCTCTGAGGTTAAAGGTCTAGTCTCCCTTTTCATCTCCTCATCTTGACTATGCAGGATGATTTTTTTTTCCCCCAGTAATGGCCAATGCAGCTGCCGATGCTCAGAGAAAGTGTCGCCACAAAGGCGCCTAGGTCTCGCAATCAAGAAGAGCGAGGAACCCAGCTGACATGAGAGAAAGTAGGGCATATCTATATGGGATGGGGCCGGACTGCATGAGGGTAAAGGGAGAAGGGAGACTCAAGGCTGGGGATCCAAGCACAGAGTGGGGTCTATGTGTCCCTCCTGTCTCTGAGTAACTCTGGAGAGATGGGAAGGTTGAGACTTGTCTGCAGGCTCCTCTGACAGTGAGGAGTGGGAAGTGACTCCGACAGGAGGACGGAGGCTGCTAAAAGGCAGGAGGAGAGTCACACAACCTAGGACGTATGTCCAACAAGGACTTAGGGATCTGCCCTAGGACCCAGAGAACCACAAACCAAAGTTCAGAGGTTTTGAGGTCTCATTACAATCCACTCTCTCATCCACTCCCATCTCTGAGACGGACATGTGCGCTGCAAGCCCTTGGATGGGAGATCCATCCCTCTCGTGTCTCTCCCTCTTCTCCATCATGTTGCCTCTCTTCCCCTCCTTCCTTTGTACGGGAGAACCTGGGAACTCACCAGACATCCAGGGCCATCTGTGGTAGACGGAGAGTGGGAACACACAGGATTTTGTTAGGTCAGGCTTGGAAGAACAGGAAGTGGCAGGTCCAGCTGAACTGACACCTGCTGTGACTGGCAAGACACAGATGCCATCTGCTGAGGGACACACACCCCCTCAAGGACAAGCACGGGCAAAACCTATGACTGGTGACATGGCGCAGAAGGTATCTGCGGAATCTAAGGGTATATATAGGCCACTCTAGGCCACGGGGTAAACAAGGTCTAAATGGCATGCGTGGGCCTGCGGTAAGACGCTGTGCTCTTCAGTCTGTCTGTAGAGCTGCTTCATGTGATTGTCTGGGAGCAGGAAGAGAGTGGACCAGCCTGCCTGTCACCAGTGGTTGCTTCTCAACTCATTAGCAGGGGCTTGGAAATTCCTCTCCTTACAGACTTAAGGTCCCATCCTCCTTTTCCAAATGCTTATGTCCCAATACACTGAAAACAGCAGATTGCCTACTTTTTCTTTTGACACTACTAAATCTATTTACCCCCTCTTCTGTTTTTTTCATCCAAGGTCAAACCGAACCCCTATCCTAGGTTCTGCTTTCTTGTGTATGCTGTGATGAACCTTTACCAACTGTTCATGCTTTTGTCAACGATCTCTTTGTTGTTGGTGTTTCCTCCTTCAGCAATAAGCACACTTCTATCTTCCCTAGGTAGGAAAAAGTCACAATCAAACATGACTTTCACTTTGTTCTCACCATACGTGAACGCCTGTCTTCTTCCTTTCAGCCTCAGTGACATGATGGTCACCCACAACACATGATGCCAAGGTCCACCATATAATCTGCAGCCACATGACCACCTCCTTTCAGCCTTCACCCTCCCCCCCCACCTCTTCACAATGGACCACGGTGTTCCCCAGCCTCACCCACGAGTCCTCTCTTTCTTGGCATTCATCCTTGGTCTCTGGTTCTCTCCAGACTCTGCCTCTCATGCAGATCCCTTCTCTCTCCTTCTGCCCCTAGATGAGACAGCTCCCAAAGGCCGCTATCCACCATCTCTGCAGTTTCTCTCTACTCTTCTCAGATACCCACAGTCATTTCCAGTCTGGCATCTTGCCTGAGTTCCACACTGGCATTTCCCTGTCTTCTAGATAGATTTACCCAGTTCTAAGACCAGCATGCACCCTCTCTCCTCTAATGAGCCCATATTCTCTCCAGTGCCCAGTTTTGCTCCAGACCAACATCACCTTCCCTTTCTAACATCTTCCAGAGTCACTCAAGTACCACGGCTGGCTATTGCTCCTTCGTCAACATTTCCTCCCTTCTGATCCCACACTATGGACCTATGAACCACCTTTTGCCTCAACAGTCTCCCATCCAGCCCTCCGTTTCAAACTTAACCTCTATTTCAGCTATGGACACTGACCGCTCAGAGATGACCATGTGATTTCCTGGCTCAGAAGACATCAGTCTCCACCACTTAGCAAATACACGATGACAGACAACATTAAAATTAAGTAGATCAAGAAAGACTCAAACCACTACTCATATCATATAACCTGAGAGATGCAACTCAATGCCTCAGAACTTATAAACCATAAACATGTTGAGAAGAAGGAATTCCACCTTGTTCTTCTGGGTGAAGAAATTAAAACCCAGAGAGGCTAAGTGACTCGGTCAACATCAGTGTGCTTGGGACATACAGAAAACTTTTACAGTTGGCATCCCTTCCTGCCACAACATGTCCATCTCTAAATAGATGCTCTATTTATGATCAACCCGCCTCCCTGCATGCCCCTGACTGTTTATGTGGTCTATGTATGGGAGTCAAGGAGGTGGCTTGCCATGGCACAGTGACTACACTATGTATGTGGTCATCCGTGTCCTATGTCTGGAAATACCTCTTGTGTCTGTATCACTCAAATGCATCTCAAAGTCTACCTCCTCTGCATAACCTTTCTCCAGTCCATCTAAAGTTTAAGGGCTGTCTGTGTGTTTCACATGGTCTTCAACCTCACTGTGTCTTGTATTACATGTATGTGAATGTTGTACTTCTTAATCTGAGGCACAATGAGAAAAAGAGTGTGCACCATATGTCTGCTACTCAGTAACACCTATGGAATGGAACGTGGTGAGTCACGACTGGCAACTTGCTAGGTTTCAACAATGCTCTGATTTAATTGAAACTAGATTACGACCATTAACACTCTGTGGCCAGAAGTTCTTTGCTGGGTGGTTGCCCTGTGGATATTAACACATTGACTAGCAGTCCTGATTTCTACCCATCAAATATTGGTACCAGTCACCAAGATGTTACAATGGCCCCAGTCACTGCTAAGTCTCCCAGTGTATGTGAAATTACTACAGTAGAGAACACCTTGTTTTATAATCTATGAGTCTTCATAATTTAAGCAACTCATATGAAGAGTGTTACATAGAGTCTTATATCATAGTGGACACATGATATATAAACAGGAAAAAGACAAAACCTTTGTATTCCTGAAACTCAAGAGGGAAGGGAGCAGAGATCAAAATGGCTTGATTATCAGATGCCATACATCCCAGAATAAGAGGGAGGTGACAGAAATACAAGCTCTACTTTAATAGCACATGAGTGACTGCCCTGGAAGGGGCCTCGGTGGCCCCTGTCTGGAAGGCTGTGGAGGGGCAGAAGAGACCAGACAGCAGATAGGAAAACGCAGAGATTCAAGACAGCCTACCACACATGGTAAGACTGAGGAAGTGCATGTGAGCCAGAGAGGAGGCTTGCCATGGGCATGGTGCCCACAGCTCAAAGCCTTGGTCCTGAGTTGGCCTGCAGGTGATGGATGTCCGTGGTGGCAAGAATTTAAGGATGATCCTGTTGTACAGAGGCTCAAGTAAGAAATACAAAGAAAGGCAGTGACAGTGGGGGTCAACACAGAAGCAGGGCTACAGTTGAAATCACTTCCTGAATAGAAAGTATACAGGGAAGTAAGACCCCACGACAGAAGCTGAGAAGAAATGAACACAGCAGTGGCCGGAGATGGGGCTGAGAGACAGGCTTCGAGGAGGAAGACACAATAGAGTGTGAAGCCTGGGAGAAGTCAGGCAGGACGGTGGTGACGGGAGACATGTGGTTCTGATGACCCCAAGTTCTGGAACTGAGCAAGAGAATTCAGAAGAACAGCACGAGGCCAAGTTTAGGGGAGCTTAATGGCACCAGTGTGGCAAGGGTGATAGTTTTTTGTTTGTTTGTTTGTTTTTGTTTTGTTTCTCAAAGTTTGAGAGGGAAAGGAAACGAGAATGTTGCCTGAGGGAAAAATGGAATGTGAAAAAGGTTTCTCTTTGAAGGACAACATCTTGAGCCAGAAAGGCAGAGAATGCTGATGGAAGAGTCCGCACACACGGAAGCAGGCTGGATAAGGGGCAACAGGACCCACTGGGGACAGAGAGGCGGTGAGAGACGATGCTGGCACCATGTACAGGAGGAGGAACAAGAAGAAAAGTAAAGATGTCATCTTCTGGGAACTGTATTTTCCCCTCGGAAGCAGGAAACAAGGAGATTGCTAAGGGTGTGGGCATGTGTGGTAGGAGAGGCTCCTAGTAGGTGCTTTGTGGAACAGAAAGGAATTATTCAGGGAACAAGAAACTTTTGGGGGGGTGGTGACTGGGGGAGCTGCAGGATGGGTCTCTGGTCTGCTCTCATTTATCTCTTACCATCTTTCAAAAATTATGTGTTTGTAAGTGTGATCATGGGCATGCGTATGCCACTGCGTGGATGCGGAGGTCAGAGGGTAACCTTGGGGTTAGTGTGTACACGCAGAGGTCAGAGGGTAACCTTGGGTCAGTGTGTACATGCAGAGGTCAGAGGGTAACCTTGGGGTCAGTGTGTACA